>NW_025536022.1:0-68675 GCF_020615455.1 Coregonus clupeaformis | reverse complement strand
TCACCCTATAGCCAGTGGGATAACCACTTTACAATTTGGGGGGTTAGAAGGATTACTTTATCCTATCCCAGGTATTCCTTAAAGAGGTGGGGTTTCAAATGTCTCCGGAAGGTGGTGAGTGACTCCGCTGTCCTGGCGTCGTGAGGGAGCTTGTTCCACCATTGGGGTGCCAGAGCAGCGAACAGTTTTGACTGGGCTGAGCGGGAGCTATGCTTCCGCAGAGGAAGGGAGCCAGCAGGCCAGAGGTGGATGAACGCAATGCCCTCGTTTGGGTGTAGGGACTGATCAGAGCCTGAAGGTACAGAGGTGCCGTTCCCCTCACTGCTCCATAGGCAAGCACCATGGTCTTGTAGCGGATGCGAGCTTCAACTGGAAGCCAGTGGAGTGTGCGGAGGAGGGGGGTGACGTGAGAGAACTTGGGAAGGTTGAACACCAGACGGGCTGCGGCATTCTGGATGAGTTGTAGGGGTTTAATGGCACAGGCAGGGAGGCCAGCCAACAGCGAGTTGCAGTAGTCCAGACGGGAGATGACAAGTGCCTGGATTAGGACCTGTGCCGCTTCTTGTGTAAGGCAGGGTCGTACTCTCCGAATGTTGTAGAGCATGAACCTGCAGGAGCGGGTCACCGCCTTGATGTTGGCGGAGAACGACAGGGTGTTGTCCAGGGTCACGCCTAGGCTCTTCGCACTCTGGGAGGAGGACACAGCGGAGTTGTCAACCGTGATGGCGAGATCATGGAACGGGCAGTCCTTCCCCGGGAGGAAGAGCAGCTCCGTCTTGCCAGGGTTCAGCTTGAGGTGGTGATCCGTCATCCATACTGATATGTCTGCCAGACATGCAGAGATGCGATTCGCCACCTGGTTATCAGAAGGGGGAAAGGAGAAGATTAGTTGTGTATCGTCAGCGTAGCAATGATATGAAAGGCCATGTGAGGATATGACAGAGCCAAGTGACTTGGTGTATAGGGAGAAAAGGAGAGGGCCTAGAACTGAGCCCTGGGGGACACCAGTGGTGAGAGCACGTGGTGCGGAGACAGCTTCTCGCCACGCCACTTGGTAGGAGCGACCGGTCAGGTAGGACGCAATCCAGGAGTGAGCCGCGCCGGAGATGCCCAGCTCGGAGAGGGTGGAGAGGAGGATCTGATGGTTCACAGTATCAAAGGCAGCAGACAGGTCTAGAAGGACAAGAGCAGAGGAGAGAGAGTTAGCTTTAGCAGTGCGGAGAGTCTCCGTGACACAGAGAAGAGCAGTCTCAGTTGAATGACCAGTCCTGAAACCTGATTGGTTTGGATCAAGAAGGTCATTCTGAGAGAGATAGCAAGAGAGTTGGCTAAAGACGGCACGCTCAATAGTTTTGGAAAGAAAAGAAAGAAGGGATACTGGTCTGTAGTTGTTGACATCAGTGGGGTCGAGTGTTGGTTTTTTTGAGAAGGGGAGCAACTCTCGCTCTCTTGAAGACGGAAGGGACATGGCCAGCGGTCAAGGATGAGTTGATCAGCGAGGTGAGGTAGGGGAGAAGGTCACCGGAGATGGTCTGGAGAAGAGAGGAGGGGATGGGGTCAAGCGGGCAGGTTGTTGGGCGGCCTGCAGTCACAAGTCGCAGGATGTTATCTGGAGAGAGAGGGGAGAAAGAAGTCAAAGCATAGGGTAGGGCAGTGTGAGCAGGACCAGCAGTGTCATTAGACTTAACAAACGAGGATCGGATGTCGTCAACCTTCTTTTCAAAGTGGTTGACGAAGTCATCCACAGAGAGAGAGGAGGGGGAGGAGGATTCAGGAGGGAGGAAAATGTGGCAAAGAGCTTCCTAGGGTTAGAGGCAGATGCTTGGAATTTAGAGTGGTAGAAGGTGGCCTTAGCAGCAGAAACAGATGAAGAAAATGTAGAGAGGAGGGAGTGAAAAGAAGCCAGGTCGGCAGGGAGTTTAGTTTTCTTCCATTTCCGCTCCGCTGCCCGGAGCTCTGTTCTGTGAGCTCGCAATGAGTCATCAAGCCACGGAGCTGGAGGGGAGGGCCGAGCCGGCCGGGAGGATAGGGGACACAGAGAGTCAAAGGATGCAGAAAGGGAGGAGAGGAGGGTTGAGGAGGCAGAATCAGGAGATTGGAGGGAGAAGGATTGAGCAGAGGGAAGAGATGATAGGATGGAAGAGGAGAGAGTAGTGGGAGAGAGAGAGCGAAGGTTGCGGCGGCGCATTACCATCTGTGTAGGGGCAGAGTGAGTAGTGTGGGAGGAGAGCGAGAGAGAAAAGGAAACAAAGTAGTGGTCAGAGACTTGGAGGGGAGTTGCAGTGAGATTAGTAGAGGAGCAGCATCTAGTGAAGATGAGGTCAAGCGTATTGCCTGCCTTGTGAGTAGGGGGGACGGTGAGAGGGTGAGGTCAAAAGAGGAGAGGAGTGGAAAGAAGGAGGCAGAGAGAAATGAGTCAAATGTGGACATAGGGAGGTTGAAATCCCCCAAAACTGTGAGGGGTGAGCCATCCTCAGGGAAGGAACTTATCAAGGCGTCAAGCTCATTGATGAACTCTCCAAGGGAACCTGGAGGGCGATAGATGACAAGGATATTAAGCTTAAATGGGCTAGTGACTGTGACAGCATGGAATTCAAATGAGGAGATAGACAGATGGGTTAGGGGGAAAAATTGAGAATGTCCACTTGGGAGAGATGAGGATTCCTGTACCACCACCCCTCTGACCAGATGCTCTCGGGGTATGTGAGAACACATGGTCAGACGAGGAGAGAGCAGTAGGAGTAGCAGTGTTTTCAGTGGTGATCCATGTTTCCGTCAGCGCCAGGAAGTCGAGGGACTGGAGGTTGGCATAGGCTGGGATGAAGTCAGCTTTGTTGGCAGCAGAACGGCAGTTCCAGAGGCTGCCTGCGACCTGGAACTCCACGTGGGTGGTGCGTGCAGGGACCACCAGGTTAGAGAGGCAGCAGCCACGCGGTGTGGTGCGTTTGTGTAGCCTGTGCAGAGAGGAGAGAACAGGGATAGGCAGAGGCATAGTTGACAGGCTGTAGCAAATGGCTACAAAAATGCAGAGGAGATCGGAATGAAATGAGCTGAGCATCTGGGAGCGGAGAGAGCAGGACCTCCCTCACCAAAACTTCTACCTCAGAAACTAAAATTGTTTCACTGAACCACCCGAACAAAAACTCTCCCAACTTCCACCTTTAGAAATCAGAATTGTTGTGAACCACAGCGGTTCAATGTTTAAAGGAATAGACTCAACCCACTTTATTCAACTATGACACCATAGCTAACTAGCAAGCTAGCATCCAATAACAATAACACACCGTATAGCACCAACACTTGGTCACAACAAACCACCAATAGTGTGATAACACACTAAACAGATCATTCGTGTCTGTGTCAAGTTCCTTTCATGACACAGCAATGATTAGACATTGGCTAGCTAGGACAAGTATATTGTATTTAGCTACTACCGTACAGTTAAGCTGGTCATGTTGGGTAGATAGCAATGGCCACTGTGTTGACTTTGTTTGAAGAACGGCTAGCTAGCTAGCTTCGTGCTACACCCGGCACACAATGGCTATTGTGTTGACTCTAACTCTGTTCGAAAAAACGGCTAGGTAGCTCGCCGTGCTACAGCCGGCACTGCCAAGACACAGTAACTACCCACAACAACCCACGATGCCTAGCTATGACGCCGTAGCTAACCTGCAAGCTAGCATCCATTAACACACAATTTAGCATCAATACTTGGTTACGACAAACTGCCAAGAGTGTGTTAGCACACTAAACAGATAATTCAAGTCCGTGTCTAGTTCCTTTCATAACGCATAACGCAGCAAAAATTAAACGTTGGCTAGGACTACATTAACATTGGAAACAGCTCTCCAGCGTTGCTAATCGATACCAGTAGCTACCCGCTAGCTAGCTAGCCTCGTGCTTCGATACTAACCTACAATTACCTACGGAAACCTACAATAACAACAATACTAACCTATAATAAATACAATACCTAACTACAGCTAACTACCTACCTACGATCTAAAACATGGTTAAGCTTTACTCAACACCATATGAGAAGCTTACCTCCTGCTTACCTCCAGCTAGAGAAAAACACGACCTCTCCCGACAACCGCAGCAACATACATTTTAATAATTTGCTTTTTTATTTTACTGGACTGATGGTACCTGTAATCTGATGGTCATGGTGATTTCAAGACAACTGGGAATTCGTGGAAAAAATGAGGTCAAATCCTGACATCAGTGATCTTCAGGTCGGAAAGCCTGCGCTCAAGAAAGATGCCAGAGTTTCCGACTTGGAATTCAGAGTTGGATGACTGTTCAAAAGATTTTTCCCAGTCGGATCTAGTTTTTTTCAGAGTTCACAGTTGTCTTAAACGCCATAGTTCCGAGTTCCAGAGCACAGTCTCAGCGGAGGAGGGAGAGCGCAGCGGGTCCGCCTCTCATAGTCCCTGCTCTCTCTTTCCTTTTCTCTGGTGAGACTGACCAGAAAGGGCACGTCTCCACCTGATGGTGTCGCCCGCTCACCTCGCTCCTCTCTTCACTCTCAATGTCAATGCCTGTCCAATAATCCTAACAGGAAGACATTGACTCTAGATGTAATATTGTTCCAATGTGGCACATTCAATACACATTTGAGTGATCAACATACATTGATGGCCTCATGGGGCACACAATTTAGAGGACAGTAATTGAGGTAACTTGTTTATTTGTATCCCAAACCGATTTTGTAATAGCCATAGATGTTCTTCCTGGGTCCACACCAAACGTAATACAAATGTTAACCCTAGTAAGGGGTGATGTTTTATACTATGAGCATAGATTAGCAGGGTTGGGGTCAATTCAATTTCAATTCCAGTCAATTCAGGAAGTACTTAATTCAATGCTTTGAATTGAAATGGAACAGACCCCCAACCCTGTAGAGTAGAAGTGTAAAATAGGACACCTACCTTTGCCTTTTTCAGCGTCCAGGGCCTGGGTTCCTCATCCTCTGACCTGCATATGGAGGCTCTCACTCTAACAGGCGTCTTAGTGGCCATGCAGAGCAGAGGGGTTGCCAGAGTTAAGTTAGCATCTGGGACCAGCTGGTGAGCATGAGGGCAGCGATCCACCTCTTCACTAGTGCCCTTCCCTTTCTGCTCTGGCTGCTTGTGGTCCTTGTCATGGATGCATGCCAGGCTTGGAGGAAGTGCTAGGACAGGGCTTTTATCACTCATCAGTTCCTCTCTCTTGACAGTGGATGCAACTGCACTTGCCTCTGTGTTAACTGAGCACTATGTGGTGTCCTCAACTGTCTCCTCTGGCTGCTTGTGGTCATTGTTGTTGTGAATGCATTGCAGACCTGGAGGACTTTTATCATCCCAGGTGTAAATAGCAACAGTTGCCTCTGTGTCGACTGAGCACTTTGTAGTGCACTCAACTGTCTTCCATAGCGGTTTGTGGTCATTGTTGTGGGTGCAGGTCAGGATTAGAGGCAGTGTTGCAGGTGCAGGAGGACTTTTATCAGCCAAACACTCCTCCGTGTGGACAGTGGACACAGAAACGGCTGCTTCCCTGGCAACTGGACACTTGTTGGTGTCCTCTACTGCCTCCCCTGGCAGATTGTGGCCATTGTCTAGAATGTGTGGCAACTTTGAAGGCAGCATTGGAGCCGGGCTTTTATCACCCAACAGGTTCTCTCCCTGGACAATGGATGTGCCTGCAGTGATCGCTGTGGTAACGGAGGACTCGGTGGCATCCTCTTTTGTCTCCTCTGTCAGTTTGTGGTCAGAGTCTCGGATACATGGCGAGCTTGGAGGCAGTGCTGCAGGGTCAGGAGGGCTTTGATCAGCTGCCATGTCCTCTTTGAGGTGAGTGGACACATCATTGTTTGTTTCACTGATAACTGGACACTTGGTGGTGTCCTCTACTGCCTCCCCTGGCAGTTTGTAGTCAACTTCAAAGACAAGTGGCAGACTTGGAGGCAGCATTGGGACAGGGCATTTAGCTGCTGATCTCTACACTCCAAAATCAACAGTAGCTGTGCCTGCAGTGGTCTCTGTAGCAACTGAGACCTCATAGGTATCCTCTACTGTCTGCTCTGATGGCATGAAGTCATCGTCAAAGACTGTTGGCAGGCATGTAGGCAGCACTGAAGGAAGACTTCTAGCTGCCCATCGATTCTCTCCCTTGACAGTGGCTGTGGTAGCAGTGGTCTCTGTGGCAACTGGGCACTCTGTGGCTGAAACAGCAGGCTTAGAGGTTTCGAGGAAATTGAATGAATTGCCAATGAACCGCTGAGCCAGGGGTGGGAGGGAGTAATGATAGAATCTGTCCTCTTCCTCAACATTAGATATTGCCACTGGAGCAACTGAGACCTCAGTGGTGCCCTCTACTGCCTGATGTGGCTGCATGGAGTCTTCGTCAAAGAAGTGTGGCAGGTATCGATGCAGCATTGAGGAAAGATGTATATCTGTCCATAGGTCCTCTCGTATACCTGTAGATACATCTGCAGTGGCCTCTGTGGCAACTGGGCATTCAGCAGACTGGCAGGTTTCAGGGACAAAGTATGAAAATACAATGAACCGCTGTGCATCCTGAGCGCGTATGGCAAATGGAGAGGGGGGATGCAACATGGTAGGTATAGGCCTCTGATTGGTGAAAGCCAGTGGTGGGAGGGAGTCAATACAGGGAGCCATGAACTCATTGAGAGGACAGTTGCTCACATCTCACACATTCTGCGTGAGATAAGAAACAGACATGATGAAAGTGATCACATTCAGTACATACATACATACTGTATGAGTCAGCACTACTTACTTATACATCACATATATATATATATATTGTGTCCTCTAAGATGCTCTGCACCAGTCTGTCCCAACCCTTGGTCCCCTAGCCAATGGGCCAGCTAAGTGTAAAAATACATGCCCCACACCCAGCATAACATTTTACATTTTAGCCATTTATCAGACGCTTTTATCCAGAACGACTTATAGTTAGTTAGTGCATTCAACTTAAGGTAGCTAGGTGAGACAACCACATAATCCTGATATGAGCGTCTATGATAGAACGGTTGTTTATTTTTTATGACCAGACAACCATAAGAACTGAGGACATAAATTCACTGAAACAGACAGACACGATACAACACATTTAGACAAGAACAGTTATAAGCATTGCCATGGTGTAGCCTAATACAAAAAGAAATAAGGACAAAACATTGTTAGCTTACATTCCATGGCATATGGAACATTTTGCCCTTACAATAACTTATATTTGCTTTAATTAATATTGTTAAACAGAACTCTTGTCGACTTTGTCAAAGTTGGTCTTGTTACCTCCTCAATCAGTCTTGGCATTTTCCTCGTCTTGAACCAAATCCTCTTCATCTTCTTCTCCTGATCCTTCTGGATCTGCAAAACCAGAGCCAACCTGGCTCCCAGCTCCATCACGTAGTCTGTCTAGATCGCCCTTTCCTCCAACCGACACTCACCCCTCCTCTGTGTCAGCGTTGAACCCTCCATGTCTTCCTCTTAGCTAACAATAACTCTGGAAAATACACAACGTTGTAGTAAGTGGGTGTTGCTAACCAAATAATAATGCATCTCTTTACAATGTGCACACGTTTTCTTCCCAGCTACTTACAATTAATCAAGTGAGAATCCTGATCCAGATATGTTTAGGCAATAGGCCTATCTGAATTACTAGTAAAAAGTTGGCTACTGGAAAAGCGACCAAGTTCAAATGAATCGATTTTGGCTGTTCTTATCATTTCGTGAACAATATCCTTCATGACATCATCATTGTGATGCAAGGCGTTGCCATGGCAGATGAAAAAGCACAACACAGACTTTAAAAAGCAAACTTCAGGGTCTTTCTGTACCTTACTATTGAGCCTTATTCAACCCCTCATGTAGCTCTACTCCATATTGGGCCTGGTTCTCACAAACCACACTAATCACTTCCATCATATCATTGAAAACACTGTGTTTTGGGTAGAAAATGACTCTATATCCATGCAGGACCTAACTTGTACAGTTTCATCTATTTTAAAAACCAAGGAGGTAAAAATGCCAGTCTTCTCTTTGAGTGCCCTTGAGTGCACCTCAATTTAAAGAGGTCTATCAATTCAACCATTTGAAATGGATGTCCATTCAATTAAGAACATATTATTCTTATTAGAAATGAATCAGCTACAAATTAGGTAGGCGTACTTGTTTTTTTACACAACCTACTCTTTTGGTACATATTTATTGAGATAATTGATTACAACATATGTTGGTGATTAACACAGAGAGAGGTTTTTTTCTGTCATCAATAGAATGCATTAGCCATTAGGCTGGCTCACTACAATTGTAACATGACATCTCAGGTGTCAGGATGAAGCATTTTCTCACAAAAAGAGGACTCAAGCAAACTATCTCTCTTCAACAGTTTCACTAGTCATGTTAGGTCTACTTAAAATGTCACATTCATACACAAGTAATTTGAAAATAAGTTATACTACTGAAACACATTCACAATAAGTTATATTACAACCTACCTCTGAAGTAAGCAGTGTGTTCTCTCACTAATGAAATAGGACATTAATAATTTGTCAGTGGTTAGTTGAATCAGTCTCTTTGCACTGTTCAGTTTGTCTGTGCAACAGGTAACCTTCCAGAATCGGAATCTTGTGATGTCACAATGGAGTCCCCATTGCCATGGTTTAAACTTTTCTTTTTACATTTCGTAAAATGTTATAATTACAAAAACATTTCATTTTAATTTCAATTTAGTAACATACTGTATCATTCAAATAAATATTATTATTTGTCTAATCATATTTTGCCAGCTAACTGGGTGGCAGGCTGCAATCAGTAGCTGTAATTAAGTACAGCAGCCACCAACCATCTAACGTTAATGCCTCGGATAATGAGGTTAGAAGAACAGCTGAATGGTCGGTAGCTAGCTGGCTCAATTACAGGTACTCTTAAGCGTGAAATAACATTGGAAACAACTAACCACAGTTGCTAAAAGTTACCAGTAGCTACCCACTAGCTAGCTAGCTTTGTTGGTCCAAGTGGTGGGTTAGCTAGCACTCGTGCTTCGCCGGGGTCCACCGAATAGAATTCTTACCTACAATAATTACCTACAATAACCTACAATAACTACCTAAGTAAACTACCTATAATACCTGACTACAATACCTACATACAATCTAAATACATGGTTTAAGCTTTACTCAACAACATATAAGAAGCCAGCTTATCTCCTGCTAGAGAAAACACAACCTCTCCCGACAACCTCGAGGCAAGAGACCTTTCTCTCTTTCTCGTCATCTTTCAACTTCTTATTCAGTTCCTTATTTTTCTCTTTTTCCTCCATCTTTAAAAATGTGACTTTCTGCTTGAGGTTCATGGCCAGAAAGCCCACTCTTCCCAGGATGGTCTCTGCTCTCTCTGATGAAACCGTCCCATTGGAGCTCTTGGAATGGGCACGGTCCGCCTCACTCTTCAAACCCTCCCTCGGGCTCACCTCCTCCTTGACGCTCCTCTCTTCACTCTCAATGTCAATGCCTGTCCAATAATCCTAACAGGAAGACATTGACTCTAGATGTAATATTGTTCCAATGTGGCACATTCAATACACATTTGAGTGATCAACATACATTGATGGCCTCATGGGGCACACAATTTAGAGGACAGTAATTGAGGTAACTTGTTTATTTGTATCCCAAACCGATTTTGTAATAGCCATAGATGTTCTTCCTGGGTCCACACCAAACGTAATACAAATGTTAACCCTAGTAAGGGGTGATGTTTTATACTATGAGCATAGATTAGCAGGGTTGGGGTCAATTCAATTTCAATTCCAGTCAATTCAGGAAGTACTTAATTCAATGCTTTGAATTGAAATGGAACAGACCCCCAACCCTGTAGAGTAGAAGTGTAAAATAGGACACCTACCTTTGCCTTTTTCAGCGTCCAGGGCCTGGGTTCCTCATCCTCTGACCTGCATATGGAGGCTCTCACTCTAACAGGCGTCTTAGTGGCCATGCAGAGCAGAGGGGTTGCCAGAGTTAAGTTAGCATCTGGGACCAGCTGGTGAGCATGAGGGCAGCGATCCACCTCTTCACTAGTGCCCTTCCCTTTCTGCTCTGGCTGCTTGTGGTCCTTGTCATGGATGCATGCCAGGCTTGGAGGAAGTGCTAGGACAGGGCTTTTATCACTCATCAGTTCCTCTCTCTTGACAGTGGATGCAACTGCACTTGCCTCTGTGTTAACTGAGCACTATGTGGTGTCCTCAACTGTCTCCTCTGGCTGCTTGTGGTCATTGTTGTTGTGAATGCATTGCAGACCTGGAGGACTTTTATCATCCCAGGTGTAAATAGCAACAGTTGCCTCTGTGTCGACTGAGCACTTTGTAGTGCACTCAACTGTCTTCCATAGCGGTTTGTGGTCATTGTTGTGGGTGCAGGTCAGGATTAGAGGCAGTGTTGCAGGTGCAGGAGGACTTTTATCAGCCAAACACTCCTCCGTGTGGACAGTGGACACAGAAACGGCTGCTTCCCTGGCAACTGGACACTTGTTGGTGTCCTCTACTGCCTCCCCTGGCAGAGTGTGGACAGTGGAGACGGAAACGGCCGCTTCCCTGGACACTTGACTCTTGGTGGTGTCCTCTACTGCCTCCTCTGGCTGCTTGTGGCCATTGTCTAGAATGTGTGGCAACTTTGAAGGCAGCATTGGAGCCGGGCTTTTATCACCCAACAGGTTCTCTCCCTGGACAATGGATGTGCCTGCAGTGATCGCTGTGGTAACGGAGGACTCGGTGGCATCCTCTTTTGTCTCCTCTGTCAGTTTGTGGTCAGAGTCTCGGATACATGGCGAGCTTGGAGGCAGTGCTGCAGGGTCAGGAGGGCTTTGATCAGCTGCCATGTCCTCTTTGAGGTGAGTGGACACATCATTGTTTGTTTCACTGATAACTGGACACTTGGTGGTGTCCTCTACTGCCTCCCCTGGCAGTTTGTAGTCAACTTCAAAGACAAGTGGCAGACTTGGAGGCAGCATTGGGACAGGGCATTTAGCTGCTGATCTCTACACTCCAAAATCAACAGTAGCTGTGCCTGCAGTGGTCTCTGTAGCAACTGAGACCTCATAGGTATCCTCTACTGTCTGCTCTGATGGCATGAAGTCATCGTCAAAGACTGTTGGCAGGCATGTAGGCAGCACTGAAGGAAGACTTCTAGCTGCCCATCGATTCTCTCCCTTGACAGTGGCTGTGGTAGCAGTGGTCTCTGTGGCAACTGGGCACTCTGTGGCTGAAACAGCAGGCTTAGAGGTTTCGAGGAAATTGAATGAATTGCCAATGAACCGCTGAGCCAGGGGTGGGAGGGAGTAATGATAGAATCTGTCCTCTTCCTCAACATTAGATATTGCCACTGGAGCAACTGAGACCTCAGTGGTGCCCTCTACTGCCTGATGTGGCTGCATGGAGTCTTCGTCAAAGAAGTGTGGCAGGTATCGATGCAGCATTGAGGAAAGATGTATATCTGTCCATAGGTCCTCTCGTATACCTGTAGATACGTCTGCAGTGGCCTCTGTGGCAACTGGGCATTCAGCAGACTGGCAGGTTTCAGGGACAAAGTATGAAAATACAATGAACCGCTGTGCATCCTGAGCGCGTATGGCAAATGGAGAGGGGGGATGCAACATGGTAGGTATAGGCCTCTGATTGGTGAAAGCCAGTGGTGGGAGGGAGTCAATACAGGGAGCCATGAACTCAGTGAGAGGACAGTTACTCACATCTCACACATTCTGCGTGAGATAAGAAACAGACATGATGAAAGTGATCACATTCAGTACATACATACATACATACTGTATGAGTCAGCACTACTTACTTATACATCACATATATATATATATATATAATTGTGTCCTCTAAGATGCTCTGCACCAGTCTGTCCCAACCCTTGGTCCCCTAGCCAATGGGCCAGCTAAGTGTAAAAATACATGCCCCACACCCAGCATAACATTTGACATTTTAGCCATTTATCAGACGCTTTTATCCAGAACGACTTATAGTTAGTTAGTGCATTCAACTTAAGGTAGCTAGGTGAGACAACCACATAATCCTGATATGAGCGTCTATGATAGAACGGTTGTTTATTTTTTATGACCAGACAACCATAAGAACTGAGGACATAAATTCACTGAAACAGACAGACACGATACAACACATTTAGACAAGAACAGTTATAAGCATTGCCATGGTGTAGCCTAATACAAAAAGAAATAAGGACAAAACATTGTTAGCTTACATTCCATGGCATATGGAACATTTTGCCCTTACAATAACTTATATTTGCTTTAATTAATATTGTTAAACAGAACTCTTGTCGACTTTGTCAAAGTTGGTCTTGTTACCTCCTCAATCAGTCTTGGCATTTTCCTCGTCTTGAACCAAATCCTCTTCATCTTCTTCTCCTGATCCTTCTGGATCTGCAAAACCAGAGCCAACCTGGCTCCCAGCTCCATCACGTAGTCTGTCTAGATCGCCCTTTCCTCCAACCGACACTCACCCCTCCTCTGTGTCAGCGTTGAACCCTCCATGTCTTCCTCTTAGCTAACAATAACTCTGGAAAATACACAACGTTGTAGTAAGTGGGTGTTGCTAACCAAATAATAATGCATCTCTTTACAATGTGCACACGTTTTCTTCCCAGCTACTTACAATTAATCAAGTGAGAATCCTGATCCAGATATGTTTAGGCAATAGGCCTATCTGAATTACTAGTAAAAAGTTGGCTACTGGAAAAGCGACCAAGTTCAAATGAATCGATTTTGGCTGTTCTTATCATTTCGTGAACAATATCCTTCATGACATCATCATTGTGATGCAAGGCGTTGCCATGGCAGATGAAAAAGCACAACACAGACTTTAAAAAGCAAACTTCAGGGTCTTTCTGTACCTTACTATTGAGCCTTATTCAACCCCTCATGTAGCTCTACTCCATATTGGGCCTGGTTCTCACAAACCACACTAATCACTTCCATCATATCATTGAAAACACTGTGTTTTGGGTAGAAAATGACTCTATATCCATGCAGGACCTAACTTGTACAGTTTCATCTATTTTAAAAACCAAGGAGGTAAAAATGCCAGTCTTCTCTTTGAGTGCCCTTGAGTGCACCTCAATTTAAAGAGGTCTATCAATTCAACCATTTGAAATGGATGTCCATTCAATTAAGAACATATTATTCTTATTAGAAATGAATCAGCTACAAATTAGGTAGGCGTACTTGTTTTTTTACACAACCTACTCTTTTGGTACATATTTATTGAGATAATTGATTACAACATATGTTGGTGATTAACACAGAGAGAGGTTTTTTTCTGTCATCAATAGAATGCATTAGCCATTAGGCTGGCTCACTACAATTGTAACATGACATCTCAGGTGTCAGGATGAAGCATTTTCTCACAAAAAGAGGACTCAAGCAAACTATCTCTCTTCAACAGTTTCACTAGTCATGTTAGGTCTACTTAAAATGTCACATTCATACACAAGTAATTTGAAAATAAGTTATACTACTGAAACACATTCACAATAAGTTATATTACAACCTACCTCTGAAGTAAGCAGTGTGTTCTCTCACTAATGAAATAGGACATTAATAATTTGTCAGTGGTTAGTTGAATCAGTCTCTTTGCACTGTTCAGTTTGTCTGTGCAACAGGTAACCTTCCAGAATCGGAATCTTGTGATGTCACAATGGAGTCCCCATTGCCATGGTTACCCACAGCAGCTTTCATGTGTTATCAAATGCTGGCACAATTTAGTTTATTTATTTTAGATTTTTTGTACCTATGCAGCACAGTCATACCTAATATATACAATGAATCCATATAACCTAATTTTTTATTAAAATAAAATGCTGTAACTCATGTAAAATGGTTGACCATTCAAACGACATGTGTTTTGCCTAATTAAAAGTCTATATGTTTTAGATATCATAAATAGCAGCCAGGCTTACTTAGGTTGTTTGTTCGATCTCAGCCTACCACTAATGCCAATATTTTTCATCATCATCATCATCATCATCATCAATGAAATACATAGGCTACCTTACTACAGTAAAACAAGTCTTCCATAGTCTATGTCACCTCAGTAACAAAGTTCCAAAAAAGAAATGAGGGTTCAAGAAAACATCTCTCTTCAATGGCCTCAGCTATTAGCCATATGATCAACAAGGTCAACTGCAGCACTAAAATCAAGAAGCAGCTCATCCACAAGTTTATCTTGGTCAAGTGATCTGAGCCATTGATCGATTAAATCAACGAGAGCTGTTGCAGTCGAGTGATCCTTACGGTATCTTTACGGTACGCATGCTCATAGAGGGATAAAATTAGCTGGATGTGTAATTATATAGGCCCAAAAAATGTAATTGAAGAGTAGGTGTCATTGATGTTTAGCATTTAAGTTTAATAAATAATTAAATAAAGAAATCAATATCAGCTGACTATAGAAAAGTATTGTTTAAAATTATGTTTGAACATTTTCTTATCCGTGTCTTTCCAGTTGATATAACCAAACAGACAACCTTTGTTGCTCAAGAGCGTCACACATTCCTCCATTCATTCTCTATCATATTCCCCTCCATCAAATTCCTCTATCATATTCCCTCCATCATATTCTCTCTATTATATTTCTCTCCATCATATTCCACTCCATCATAATACTCGCTATCATATTCCCTCTATCATATTCCTCTTTATTTTTACAGGGAATCCCAATTGAGACCAGTGTCTCTTTTTCAATGGTGCCCTGTGTTATATCAATTAACAATCCAAACAGCTTAAACAGATAAAATTACATACAGAGTAGAAAATATATAGAGCAAAATTATTAGACTTGAACACATACATTTCACAATGAACAGGTCTTGTATTTAACCAGTTGAGCTGACAACCATTTTGCACTGTTTCACTAGGGCTTTAGTCATCAATCTAGCAAGAGGGAAATATTTTATTAATGTAGTGGTGTCCCTCCCCCCAGGAAGCTACGACCTTTAGCTTTCACCTGGAATTGTTCATTTATGTCTGAGAAAAAAACACTTTCCAAACCATATGATCTAGTACACAAGAAAAGTATAATACAACCTTCTTTACTACTTTGCCAAACATTTCATGACATTAGTGAGAGTCAAAATCTGTAAAATTTGTGAATGTCTAAATTAACATTTGGGCAATTTGACCAGTGTACATCACTCCTATAGACAATGAGAGATGGGCTATGTAAAGGTCTCGATTTTGTCGTTCTGAACAAATGTTTGACTTCCACACAAAATTACTTCTTGACTTATTTTAGGTTTAAGGAAGTGTGTAGGTTTAAACTATTGCTTTAAAGGGAAGAGAGGGGGAGGAGGAGAGAGCGCGAGAGATGGGGGGAGTGGGAGAAAGAGGGAAGGAGGGGGAGGAGGGGGGAGGAGGTGGAGGGCAGCTGTGTCCGACACACCATACTTACACCTGCAACAGGTAGGCCAGGGGGCGGGACCTGTAGGTGAGACTCATAACATGATAAGGGGGGCAGGTGAAGAAGGGGTGTTGCTGGAGTCAAGGAAGGGAGGGTGTTCCCTACGAGCCCCCTGCCAGCGAGACGGGGAGCAGGGAGGAAGTCTGTCCATGGAGCATTTCTGGGTCATTGGGTCGCCTCCAATGAGATTAGATCACCCTCTACAATGTAAAGCAGTTTGAGTACTGGGGGTTCTCTGTATAAATCCAAGGTGAAACCTCCAGGGGCTAGCCTTCTCTCAGCGGAGAGTCTGCTCTGGGCTGCCTGCGAAAGGTGCTCCTCTGTGGGAAAGAGGAGAGAACAAGAGGCCCCAGAAGAGATCTCCTTATGGTAGTGATGGACAGATCAACTCTCCTTGTTATCTTCCACCTCTTCCTCTTCCTCTTGCTCGGCCTTCTCCCTCCTTTCCTTCTTACAGTCTTACAGTCCTTCTTACAGTCATTTTCTCCCTTTCCTCCTTCCTCTCCTCCCTCTTTCTCTTCCTCTACCTTCCTCTCCCTCCTTCCCTCTTGGTAAACCTTGTTTAGTCGAGCCAGATTGTGGATAGCTAGCCATGGTTTAGACCACTGTCGCTGTCTGGGTGGGGGGGATACAGGACTGGTCCACTGGACTCAGCTCACATGGGGAGAACCTGCTGCTGCTGCCACTCCCCCTCTTACCTGGGATGAGATCACGTTTGGAGGAAACCTGGCACCATCCCTACGGTGAAGCATGGTGGTGGCAGCATCATGCTCCGGGGAGGATTTTCAGGGACAGGGACTGGGAACACGCCCCATTCACATCGACGGGGCTGTAGTGGAGCAGGTCGAGAGTTTCAAGTTCCTTGGTGTCCACATCACCAACAAACTATCATGGTTCAAACACACCAAGACAGTCGTGAAGAGGGCACGACAACGCCTTTTCCACCTCAGGAGACTGAAAAGATTTGGCATTGGTCCCAAGATCCTCAAAAAGTTCTACAGCTGCACCATCGACAGCTTCCTGACCAGTTGCATCACCGCCTGGTATGGCAACTGCTCGGCATCCGACCGTAAGGCGCTACAGAGGGTAGTGCGTACGGCCCAGTACATCACTGGAGCCAAGCTTCCTGCCATCCAGGACCTATATACTTGGAGGTGTAAGAGGGAGGCCCAAAAAATTGACAAAGACTCCAGTCACCCAAGTCATAGACTGTTCTCTCTGCTACCGCACAGCAAGCGGTACCAGAGTGCCAAGTCTAGGTCCAAAAGGCCCCTTAACAGCTTCTATCCCCAATTCATAAGACTGCTGAACAATTAATCAAATGGCCACCCGGACTATTTACATTGACACCTCCCCCTTTGTTTTTACACTGGTAATAGGAATCTGGATCGGTTTCCTTTTCTTTTTACCTTGCTTTTGTTATTATTATTATTTTTTAAAGTTTTCTTTTTACATTTCGTAAAATGTTATAATTACAAAAACATTTCATTTTAATTTCAATTTAGTAACATACTGTATCATTCAAATAAATATTATTATTTGTCTAATCATATTTTGCCAGCTAACTGGGTGGCAGGCTGCAATCAGTAGCTGTAATTAAGTACAGCAGCCACCAACCATCTAACGTTAATGCCTCGGATAATGAGGTTAGAAGAACAGCTGAATGGTCGGTAGCTAGCTGGCTCAATTACAGGTACTCTTAAGCGTGAAATAACATTGGAAACAACTAACCACAGTTGCTAAAAGTTACCAGTAGCTACCCACTAGCTAGCTAGCTTTGTTGGTCCAAGTGGTGGGTTAGCTAGCACTCGTGCTTCGCCGGGGTCCACCGAATAGAATACTTACCTACAATAATTACCTACAATAACCTACAATAACTACCTAAGTAAACTACCTATAATACCTGACTACAATACCTACATACAATCTAAATACATGGTTTAAGCTTTACTCAACAACATATAAGAAGCCAGCTTATCTCCTGCTAGAGAAAACACAACCTCTCCCGACAACCTCGAGGCAAGAGACCTTTCTCTCTTTCTCGTCATCTTTCAACTTCTTATTCAGTTCCTTATTTTTCTCTTTTTCCTCCATCTTTAAAAATGTGACTTTCTGCTTGAGGTTCATGGCCAGAAAGCCCACTCTTCCCAGGATGGTCTCTGCTCTCTCTGATGAAACCGTCCCATTGGAGCTCTTGGAATGGGCACGGTCCGCCTCACTCTTCAAACCCTCCCTCGGGCTCACCTCCTCCTTGACGCTCCTCTCTTCACTCTCAATGTCAATGCCTGTCCAATAATCCTAACAGGAAGACATTGACTCTAGATGTAATATTGTTCCAATGTGGCACATTCAATACACATTTGAGTGATCAACATACATTGACGGCCTCATGGGGCACACAATTTAGAGGACAGTAATTGAGGTAACTTGTTTATTTGTATCCCAAACCGATTTTGTAATAGCCATAGATGTTCTTCCTGGGTCCACACCAAACGTAATACAAATGTTAACCCTAGTAAGGGGTGATGTTTTATACTATGAGCATAGATTAGCAGGGTTGGGGTCAATTCAATTTCAATTCCAGTCAATTCAGGAAGTACTTAATTCAATGCTTTGAATTGAAATGGAACAGACCCCCAACCCTGTAGAGTAGAAGTGTAAAATAGGACACCTACCTTTGCCTTTTTCAGCGTCCAGGGCCTGGGTTCCTCATCCTCTGACCTGCATATGGAGGCTCTCACTCTAACAGGCGTCTTAGTGGCCATGCAGAGCAGAGGGGTTGCCAGAGTTAAGTTAGCATCTGGGACCAGCTGGTGAGCATGAGGGCAGCGATCCACCTCTTCACTAGTGCCCTTCCCTTTCTGCTCTGGCTGCTTGTGGTCCTTGTCATGGATGCATGCCAGGCTTGGAGGAAGTGCTAGGACAGGGCTTTTATCACTCATCAGTTCCTCTCTCTTGACAGTGGATGCAACTGCACTTGCCTCTGTGTTAACTGAGCACTATGTGGTGTCCTCAACTGTCTCCTCTGGCTGCTTGTGGTCATTGTTGTTGTGAATGCATTGCAGACCTGGAGGACTTTTATCATCCCAGGTGTAAATAGCAACAGTTGCCTCTGTGTCGACTGAGCACTTTGTAGTGCACTCAACTGTCTTCCATAGCGGTTTGTGGTCATTGTTGTGGGTGCAGGTCAGGATTAGAGGCAGTGTTGCAGGTGCAGGAGGACTTTTATCAGCCAAACACTCCTCCGTGTGGACAGTGGACACAGAAACGGCTGCTTCCCTGGCAACTGGACACTTGTTGGTGTCCTCTACTGCCTCCCCTGGCAGAGTGTGGACAGTGGAGACGGAAACGGCCGCTTCCCTGGACACTTGACTCTTGGTGGTGTCCTCTACTGCCTCCTCTGGCTGCTTGTGGCCATTGTCTAGAATGTGTGGCAACTTTGAAGGCAGCATTGGAGCCGGGCTTTTATCACCCAACAGGTTCTCTCCCTGGACAATGGATGTGCCTGCAGTGATCGCTGTGGTAACGGAGGACTCGGTGGCATCCTCTTTTGTCTCCTCTGTCAGTTTGTGGTCAGAGTCTCGGATACATGGCGAGCTTGGAGGCAGTGCTGCAGGGTCAGGAGGGCTTTGATCAGCTGCCATGTCCTCTTTGAGGTGAGTGGACACATCATTGTTTGTTTCACTGATAACTGGACACTTGGTGGTGTCCTCTACTGCCTCCCCTGGCAGTTTGTAGTCAACTTCAAAGACAAGTGGCAGACTTGGAGGCAGCATTGGGACAGGGCATTTAGCTGCTGATCTGTACACTCCAAAATCAACAGTAGCTGTGCCTGCAGTGGTCTCTGTAGCAACTGAGACCTCATAGGTATCCTCTACTGTCTGCTCTGATGGCATGAAGTCATCGTCAAAGACTGTTGGCAGGCATGTAGGCAGCACTGAAGGAAGACTTCTAGCTGCCCATCGATTCTCTCCCTTGACAGTGGCTGTGGTAGCAGTGGTCTCTGTGGCAACTGGGCACTCTGTGGCTGAAACAGCAGGCTTAGAGGTTTCGAGGAAATTGAATGAATTGCCAATGAACCGCTGAGCCAGGGGTGGGAGGGAGTAATGATAGAATCTGTCCTCTTCCTCAACATTAGATATTGCCACTGGAGCAACTGAGACCTCAGTGGTGCCCTCTACTGCCTGATGTGGCTGCATGGAGTCTTCGTCAAAGAAGTGTGGCAGGTATCGATGCAGCATTGAGGAAAGATGTATATCTGTCCATAGGTCCTCTCGTATACCTGTAGATACATCTGCAGTGGCCTCTGTGGCAACTGGGCATTCAGCAGACTGGCAGGTTTCAGGGACAAAGTATGAAAATACAATGAACCGCTGTGCATCCTGAGCGCGTATGGCAAATGGAGAGGGGGGATGCAACATGGTAGGTATAGGCCTCTGATTGGTGAAAGCCAGTGGTGGGAGGGAGTCAATACAGGGAGCCATGAACTCAGTGAGAGGACAGTTGCTCACATCTCACACATTCTGCGTGAGAAAAGAAACAGACATGATGAAAGTGATCACATTCAGTACATACATACATACTGTATGAGTCAGCACTACTTACTTATACATCACATATATATATATATATATATAGTGTCCTCTAAGATGCTCTGCACCAGTCTGTCCCAACCCTTGGTCCCCTAGCCAATGGGCCAGCTAAGTGTAAAAATACATGCCCCACACCCAGCATAACATTTGACATTTTAGCCATTTATCAGACGCTTTTATCCAGAACGACTTATAGTTAGTTAGTGCATTCAACTTAAGGTAGCTAGGTGAGACAACCACATAATCCTGATATGAGCGTCTATGATAGAACGGTTGTTTATTTTTATGACCAGACAACCATAAGAACTGAGGACATAAATTCACTGAAACAGACAGACACGATACAACACATTTAGACAAGAACAGTTATAAGCATTGCCATGGTGTAGCCTAATACAAAAAGAAATAAGGACAAAACATTGTTAGCTTACATTCCATGGCATATGGAACATTTTGCCCTTACAATAACTTATATTTGCTTTAATTAATATTGTTAAACAGAACTCTTGTCGACTTTGTCAAAGTTGGTCTTGTTACCTCCTCAATCAGTCTTGGCATTTTCCTCGACTTGAACCAAATCCTCTTCATCTTCTTCTCCTGATCCTTCTGGATCTGCAAAACCAGAACCAACCTGGCTCCCAGCTCCATCACGTAGTCTGTCTAGATCGCCCTTTCCTCCAACCGACACTCACCCCTCCTCTGTGTCAGCGTTGAACCCTCCATGTCTTCCTCTTAGCTAACAATAACTCTGGAAAATACACAACGTTGTAGTAAGTGGGTGTTGCTAACCAAATAATAATGCATCTCTTTACAATGTGCACACGTTTTCTTCCCAGCTACTTACAATTAATCAAGTGAGAATCCTGATCCAGATATGTTTAGGCAATAGGCCTATCTGAATTACTAGTAAAAAGTTGGCTACTGGAAAAGCGACCAAGTTCAAATGAATCGATTTTGGCTGTTCTTATCATTTCGTGAACAATATCCTTCATGACATCATCATTGTGATGCAAGGCGTTGCCATGGCAGATGAAAAAGCACAACACAGACTTTAAAAAGCAAACTTCAGGGTCTTTCTGTACCTTACTATTGAGCCTTATTCAACCCCTCATGTAGCTCTACTCCATATTGGGCCTGGTTCTCACAAACCACACTAATCACTTCCATCATATCATTGAAAACACTGTGTTTTGGGTAGAAAATGACTCTATATCCATGCAGGACCTAACTTGTACAGTTTCATCTATTTTAAAAACCAAGGAGGTAAAAATGCCAGTCTTCTCTTTGAGTGCCCTTGAGTGCACCTCAATTTAAAGAGGTCTATCAATTCAACCATTTGAAATGGATGTCCATTCAATTAAGAACATATTATTCTTATTAGAAATGAATCAGCTACAAATTAGGTAGGCGTACTTGTTTTTTTACACAACCTACTCTTTTGGTACATATTTATTGAGATAATTGATTACAACATATTGTAGCGACCCGCACAGACAGCTGTGTGTTATGTGTTAGGCTAGTAGATGGTTGTGTTGTACCTACCAGTACCCAGTGTTCGCGGGGTCCGACATGTCAATCAACCTGCTATCTGCCAATCACGGGAATGCCTGGAATGTTCTGATGCCGGGCATCCTGGCGGTTGGCGGAGTGGCGTGGAGGGGGTTGGGCAGGGGGATGGAGCATTGGAAGTTAAGACCAGGTTTAGCCTTTGTTCTCTCTCTTTTTACGTCTGGGCTTCACAAGAGAAGGTCACGATTGGCTTGTGTATTATCTTTCATTTATTTGGCGTGGGCTACGGCCAAACAGTAGCCTGTATAAAGTTGGTTTAATAAACCGTCCATTCGTAAACTCAATCCTCTGTCTGGACAGTTGTTCTTCTATGATCTAGTCAGGTCATTACAATATGTTGGTGATTAACACAGAGAGAGGTTTTTTTCTGTCATCAATAGAATGCATTAGCCATTAGGCTGGCTCACTACAATTGTAACATGACATCTCAGGTGTCAGGATGAAGCATTTTCTCACAAAAAGAGGACTCAAGCAAACTATCTCTCTTCAACAGTTTCACTAGTCATGTTAGGTCTACTTAAAATGTCACATTCATACACAAGTAATTTGAAAATAAGTTATACTACTGAAACACATTCACAATAAGTTATATTACAACCTACCTCTGAAGTAAGCAGTGTGTTCTCTCACTAATGAAATAGGACATTAATAATTTGTCAGTGGTTAGTTGAATCAGTCTCTTTGCACTGTTCAGTTTGTCTGTGCAACAGGTAACCTTCCAGAATCGGAATCTTGTGATGTCACAATGGAGTCCCCATTGCCATGGTTACCCACAGCAGCTTTCATGTGTTATCAAATGCTGGCACAATTTCGTTTATTTATTTTAGATTTTTTGTACCTATGCAGCACAGTCATACCTAATATATACAATGAATCCATATAACCTAATTTTTTATTAAAATAAAATGCTGTAACTCATGTAAAATGGTTGACCATTCAAACGACATGTGTTTTGCCTAATTAAAAGTCTATATGTTTTAGATATCATAAATAGCAGCCAGGCTTACTTAGGTTGTTTGTTCGATCTCAGCCTACCACTAATGCCAATATTTTTCATCATCATCATCATCATCATCAATGAAATACATAGGCTACCTTACTACAGTAAAACAAGTCTTCCATAGTCTATGTCACCTCAGTAACAAAGTTCCAAAAAGAAATGAGGGTTCAAGAAAACATCTCTCTTCAATGGCCTCAGCTATTAGCCATATGATCAACAAGGTCAACTGCAGCACTAAAATCAAGAAGCAGCTCATCCACAAGTTTATCTTGGTCAAGTGATCTGAGCCATTGATCGATTAAATCAACGAGAGCTGTTGCAGTCGAGTGATCCTTACGGTATCTTTACGGTACGCATGCTCATAGAGGGATAAAATTAGCTGGATGTGTAATTATATAGGCCCAAAAAATGTAATTGAAGAGTAGGTGTCATTGATGTTTAGCATTTAAGTTTAATAAATAATTAAATAAAGAAATCAATATCAGCTGACTATAGAAAAGTATTGTTTAAAATTATGTTTGAACATTTTCTTATCCGTGTCTTTCCAGTTGATATAACCAAACAGACAACCTTTGTTGCTCAAGAGCGTCACACATTCCTCCATTCATTCTCTATCATATTCCCCTCCATCAAATTCCTCTATCATATTCCCTCCATCATATTCTCTCTATTATATTTCTCTCCATCATATTCCACTCCATCATAATACTCGCTATCATATTCCCTCTATCATATTCCTCTTTATTTTTACAGGGAATCCCAATTGAGACCAGTGTCTCTTTTTCAATGGTGCCCTGTGTTATATCAATTAACAATCCAAACAGCTTAAACAGATAAAATTACATACAGAGTAGAAAATATATAGAGCAAAATTATTAGACTTGAACACATACATTTCACAATGAACAGGTCTTGTATTTAACCAGTTGAGCTGACAACCATTTTGCACTGTTTCACTAGGGCTTTAGTCATCAATCTAGCAAGAGGGAAATATTTTATTAATGTAGTGGTGTCCCTCCCCCAGGAAGCTACGACCTTTAGCTTTCACCTGGAATTGTTCATTTATGTCTGAGAAAAAAAACACTTTCCAAACCATATGATCTAGTACACAAGAAAAGTATAATACAACCTTCTTTACTACTTTGCCAAACATTTCATGACATTAGTGAGAGTCAAAATCTGTAAAATTTGTGAATGTCTAAATTAACATTTGGGCAATTTGACCAGTGTACATCACTCCTATAGACAATGAGAGATGGGCTATGTAAAGGTCTCGATTTTGTCGTTCTGAACAAATGTTTGACTTCCACACAAAATTACTTCTTGACTTATTTTAGGTTTAAGGAAGTGTGTAGGTTTAAACTATTGCTTTAAAGGGAAGAGAGGGGGAGGAGGAGAGAGCGCGAGAGATGGGGGAGTGGGAGAAAGAGGGAAGGAGGGGGAGGAGGGGAGGAGGTGGAGGGCAGCTGTGTCCGACACACCATACTTACACCTGCAACAGGTAGGCCAGGGGGCAGGACCTGTAGGTGAGACTCATAACATGATAAGGGGGGCAGGTGAAGAAGGGGTGTTGCTGGAGTCAAGGAAGGGAGGGTGTTCCTACGAGCCCCCTGCCAGCGAGACGGGGAGCAGGGAGGAAGTCTGTCCATGGAGCATTTCTGGGTCATTGGGTCGCCTCCAATGAGATTAGATCACCCTCTACAATGTAAAGCAGTTTGAGTACTGGGGGTTTCTCTGTATAAATCCAAGGTGAAACCTCCAGGGGCTAGCCTTCTCTCAGCGGAGAGTCTGCTCTGGGCTGCCTGCGAAAGGTGCTCCTCTGTGGGAAAGAGGAGAGAACAAGAGGCCCCAGAAGAGATCTCCTTATGGTAGTGATGGACAGATCAACTCTCCTTGTTATCTTCCACCTCTTCCTCTTCCTCTTGCTCGGCCTTCTCCCTCCTTTCCTTCTTACAGTCTTACAGTCCTTCTTACAGTCATTTTCTCCCTTTCCTCCTTCCTCTCCTCCCTCTTTCTCTTCCTCTACCTTCCTCTCCCTCCTTCCCTCTTGGTAAACCTTGTTTAGTCGAGCCAGATTGTGGATAGCTAGCCATGGTTTAGACCACTGTCGCTGTCTGGGTGGGGGGATACAGGACTGGTCCACTGGACTCAGCTCACATGGGGAGAACCTGCTGCTGCTGCCACTCCCCCTCTTACCTGGGATGAGATCACGTTTGGAGGAAACCTGGCACCATCCCTACGGTGAAGCATGGTGGTGGCAGCATCATGCTCCGGGGAGGATTTTCAGGGACAGGGACTGGGAACACGCCCCATTCACATCGACGGGGCTGTAGTGGAGCAGGTCGAGAGTTTCAAGTTCCTTGGTGTCCACATCACCAACAAACTATCATGGTTCAAACACACCAAGACAGTCGTGAAGAGGGCACGACAACACCTTTTCCACCTCAGGAGACTGAAAAGATTTGGCATTGGTCCCAAGATCCTCAAAAAGTTCTACAGCTGCACCATCGAGAGCTTCCTGACCAGTTGCATCACCGCCTGGTATGGCAACTGCTCGGCATCCGACCGTAAGGCGTTACAGAGGGTAGTGCGTACGGCCCAGTACATCACTGGAGCCAAGCTTCCTGCCATCCAGGACCTATATACTTGGAGGTGTAAGAGGGAGGCCCAAAAATTGACAAAGACTCCAGTCACCCAAGTCATAGACTGTTCTCTCTGCTACCGCACAGCAAGAGGTACCAGAGTGCCAAGTCTAGGTCCAAAAGGCTCCTTAACAGCTTCTATCCCCAATTCATAAGACTGCTGAACAATTAATCAAATGGCCACCCGGACTATTTACATTGACACCTCCCCCTTTGTTTTTACACTGGTAATAGGAATCTGGATCGGTTTCCTTTTCTTTTTACCTTGCTTTTGTTATTATTATTATTTTTTAAAGTTTTCTTTTTACATTTCGTAAAATGTTATAATTACAAAAACATTTCATTTTAATTTCAATTTAGTAACATACTGTATCATTCAAATAAATATTATTATTTGTCTAATCATATTTTGCCAGCTAACTGGGTGGCAGGCTGCAATCAGTAGCTGTAATTAAGTACAGCAGCCACCAACCATCTAACGTTAATGCCTCGGATAATGAGGTTAGAAGAACAGCTGAATGGTCGGTAGCTAGCTGGCTCAATTACAGGTACTCTTAAGCGTGAAATAACATTGGAAACAACTAACCACAGTTGCTAAAAGTTACCAGTAGCTACCCACTAGCTAGCTAGCTTTGTTGGTCCAAGTGGTGGGTTAGCTAGCACTCGTGCTTCGCCGGGGTCCACCGAATAGAATACTTACCTACAATAATTACCTACAATAACCTACAATAACTACCTAAGTAAACTACCTATAATACCTGACTACAATACCTACATACAATCTAAATACATGGTTTAAGCTTTACTCAACAACATATAAGAAGCCAGCTTATCTCCTGCTAGAGAAAACACAACCTCTCCCGACAACCTCGAGGCAAGAGACCTTTCTCTCTTTCTCGTCATCTTTCAACTTCTTATTCAGTTCCTTATTTTTCTCTTTTTCCTCCATCTTTAAAAATGTGACTTTCTGCTTGAGGTTCATGGCCAGAAAGCCCACTCTTCCCAGGATGGTCTCTGCTCTCTCTGATGAAACCGTCCCATTGGAGCTCTTGGAATGGGCACGGTCCGCCTCACTCTTCAAACCCTCCCTCGGGCTCACCTCCTCCTTGACGCTCCTCTCTTCACTCTCAATGTCAATGCCTGTCCAATAATCCTAACAGGAAGACATTGACTCTAGATGTAATATTGTTCCAATGTGGCACATTCAATACACATTTGAGTGATCAACATACATTGATGGCCTCATGGGGCACACAATTTAGAGGACAGTAATTGAGGTAACTTGTTTATTTGTATCCCAAACCGATTTTGTAATAGCCATAGATGTTCTTCCTGGGTCCACACCAAACGTAATACAAATGTTAACCCTAGTAAGGGGTGATGTTTTATACTATGAGCATAGATTAGCAGGGTTGGGGTCAATTCAATTTCAATTCCAGTCAATTCAGGAAGTACTTAATTCAATGCTTTGAATTGAAATGGAACAGACCCCCAACCCTGTAGAGTAGAAGTGTAAAATAGGACACCTACCTTTGCCTTTTTCAGCGTCCAGGGCCTGGGTTCCTCATCCTCTGACCTGCATATGGAGGCTCTCACTCTAACAGGCGTCTTAGTGGCCATGCAGAGCAGAGGGGTTGCCAGAGTTAAGTTAGCATCTGGGACCAGCTGGTGAGCATGAGGGCAGCGATCCACCTCTTCACTAGTGCCCTTCCCTTTCTGCTCTGGCTGCTTGTGGTCCTTGTCATGGATGCATGCCAGGCTTGGAGGAAGTGCTAGGACAGGGCTTTTATCACTCATCAGTTCCTCACTCTTGACAGTGGATGCAACTGCACTTGCCTCTGTGTTAACTGAGCACTTTGTAGTGCACTCAACTGTCTTCCATAGCGGTTTGTGGTCATTGTTGTGGGTGCAGGTCAGGATTAGAGACAGTGTTGCAGGTGCAGGAGGACTTTTATCAGCCAAACACTCCTCCGTGTGGACAGTGGACACAGAAACGGCTGCTTCCCTGGCAACTGGACACTTGTTGGTGTCCTCTACTGCCTCCCCTGGCAGAGTGTGGACAGTGGAGACGGAAACGGCCGCTTCCCTGGACACTTGACTCTTGGTGGTGTCCTCTACTGCCTCCTCTGGCTGCTTGTGGCCATTGTCTAGAATGTGTGGCAACTTTGAAGGCAGCATTGGAGCCGGGCTTTTATCACCCAACAGGTTCTCTCCCTGGACAATGGATGTGCCTGCAGTGATCGCTGTGGTAACGGAGGACTCGGTGGCATCCTCTTTTGTCTCCTCTGTCAGTTTGTGGTCAGAGTCTCGGATACATGGCGAGCTTGGAGGCAGTGCTGCAGGGTCAGGAGGGCTTTGATCAGCTGCCATGTCCTCTTTGAGGTGAGTGGACACATCATTGTTTGTTTCACTGATAACTGGACACTTGGTGGTGTCCTCTACTGCCTCCCCTGGCAGTTTGTAGTCAACTTCAAAGACAAGTGGCAGACTTGGAGGCAGCATTGGGACAGGGCATTTAGCTGCTGATCTGTACACTCCAAAATCAACAGTAGCTGTGCCTGCAGTGGTCTCTGTAGCAACTGAGACCTCATAGGTATCCCCTACTGTCTGCTCTGATGGCATGAAGTCATCGTCAAAGACTGTTGGCAGGCATGTAGGCAGCACTGAAGGAAGACTTCTAGCTGCCCATCGATTCTCTCCCTTGACAGTGGCTGTGGTAGCAGTGGTCTCTGTGGCAACTGGGCACTCTGTGGCTGAAACAGCAGGCTTAGAGGTTTCGAGGAAATTGAATGAATTGCCAATGAACCGCTGAGCCAGGGGTGGGAGGGAGTAATGATAGAATCTGTCCTCTTCCTCAACATTAGATATTGCCACTGGAGCAACTGAGACCTCAGTGGTGCCCTCTACTGCCTGATGTGGCTGCATGGAGTCTTCGTCAAAGAAGTGTGGCAGGTATCGATGCAGCATTGAGGAAAGATGTATATCTGTCCATAGGTCCTCTCGTATACCTGTAGATACATCTGCAGTGGCCTCTGTGGCAACTGGGCATTCAGCAGACTGGCAGGTTTCAGGGACAAAGTATGAAAATACAATGAACCGCTGTGCATCCTGAGCGCGTATGGCAAATGGAGAGGGGGGATGCAACATGGTAGGTATAGGCCTCTGATTGGTGAAAGCCAGTGGTGGGAGGGAGTCAATACAGGGAGCCATGAACTCAGTGAGAGGACAGTTGCTCACATCTCACACATTCTGCGTGAGAAAAGAAACAGACATGATGAAAGTGATCACATTCAGTACATACATACATACATACTGTATGAGTCAGCACTACTTACTTATACATCACATATATATATATATATATATATATATATATAGTGTCCTCTAAGATGCTCTGCACCAGTCTGTCCCAACCCTTGGTCCCCTAGCCAATGGGCCAGCTAAGTGTAAAAATACATGCCCCACACCCAGCATAACATTTGACATTTTAGCCATTTATCAGACGCTTTTATCCAGAACGACTTATAGTTAGTTAGTGCATTCAACTTAAGGTAGCTAGGTGAGACAACCACATAATCCTGATATGAGCGTCTATGATAGAACGGTTGTTTATTTTTTATGACCAGACAACCATAAGAACTGAGGACATAAATTCACTGAAACAGACAGACACGATACAACACATTTAGACAAGAACAGTTATAAGCATTGCCATGGTGTAGCCTAATACAAAAAGAAATAAGGACAAAACATTGTTAGCTTACATTCCATGGCATATGGAACATTTTGCCCTTACAATAACTTATATTTGCTTTAATTAATATTGTTAAACAGAACTCTTGTCGACTTTGTCAAAGTTGGTCTTGTTACCTCCTCAATCAGTCTTGGCATTTTCCTCGTCTTGAACCAAATCCTCTTCATCTTCTTCTCCTGATCCTTCTGGATCTGCAAAACCAGAGCCAACCTGGCTCCCAGCTCCATCACGTAGTCTGTCTAGATCGCCCTTTCCTCCAACCGACACTCACCCCTCCTCTGTGTCAGCGTTGAACCCTCCATGTCTTCCTCTTAGCTAACAATAACTCTGGAAAATACACAACGTTGTAGTAAGTGGGTGTTGCTAACCAAATAATAATGCATCTCTTTACAATGTGCACACGTTTTCTTCCCAGCTACTTACAATTAATCAAGTGAGAATCCTGATCCAGATATGTTTAGGCAATAGGCCTATCTGAATTACTAGTAAAAAAGTTGGCTACTGGAAAAGCGACCAAGTTCAAATGAATCGATTTTGGCTGTTCTTATCATTTCGTGAACAATATCCTTCATGACATCATCATTGTGATGCAAGGCGTTGCCATGGCAGATGAAAAAGCACAACACAGACTTTAAAAAGCAAACTTCAGGGTCTTTCTGTACCTTACTATTGAGCCTTATTCAACCCCTCATGTAGCTCTACTCCATATTGGGCCTGGTTCTCACAAACCACACTAATCACTTCCATCATATCATTGAAAACACTGTGTTTTGGGTAGAAAATGACTCTATATCCATGCAGGACCTAACTTGTACAGTTTCATCTATTTTAAAAACCAAGGAGGTAAAAATGCCAGTCTTCTCTTTGAGTGCCCTTGAGTGCACCTCAATTTAAAGAGGTCTATCAATTCAACCATTTGAAATGGATGTCCATTCAATTAAGAACATATTATTCTTATTAGAAATGAATCAGCTACAAATTAGGTAGGCGTACTTGTTTTTTTACACAACCTACTCTTTTGGTACATATTTATTGAGATAATTGATTACAACATATGTTGGTGATTAACACAGAGAGAGGTTTTTTTTCTGTCATCAATAGAATGCATTAGCCATTAGGCTGGCTCACTACAATTGTAACATTACATTTACATTTTACATTTTAGTCATTTAGCAGACGCTCTTATCCAGAGTGACTTACAAATTGGTGCATTCACCCTATAGCTAGTGGGATAACCACTTTACAATTTTATTTTTTATTTTCGGGTGGGTTGGGGTACGGGGGGTAGAAGGATTACATTATCCTATCCCAGGTATTCCTTAAAGAGGTGGGGTTTCAAATGTCTCCGGAAGGTGGTGAGTGACTCCGCTGTCCTGGCGTCGTGAGGGAGCTTGTTCCACCATTGGGGTGCCAGAGCAGCGAACAGTTTTGACTGGGCTGAGCGGGAGCTATGCTTCCGCAGAGGAAGGGGAGCCAGCAGGCCAGAGGTGGATGAACGCAATGCCCTCGTTTGGGTGTAGGGACTGATCAGAGCCTGAAGGTACGGCGGTGCCGTTCCCCTCACTGCTCCATAAGCAAGCACCATGGTCTTGTAACGGATGCGAGCTTCAACTGGAAGCCAGTGGAGTGTGCGGAGGAGGGGGGTGACGTGAGAGAACTTGGGAAGGTTGAACACCAGACGGGCGGCGGCATTCTGGATGAGTTGTAGGGGTTTAATGGCACAGGCAGGGAGCCCAGCCAACAGCGAGTTGCAGTAATCCAGACGGGAGATGACAAGTGCCTGGATTAGGACCTGTGCCGCTTCCTGTGTAAGGCAGGGTCGTACTCTCCGAATGTTGTAGAGCGTGGATCTGCAGGATCGGGTCACCGCCTTGATGTTAGCGGAGAACGACAGGGTGTTGTCCAGGGTCACGCCAAGGCTCTTCGCACTCTGGGAGGAGGACACAACGGAGTTGTCAATCGTGATGGCGAGGTCATGGAACGGGCAGTCCTTCCCCGGGAGGAAGAGCAGCTCCGTCTTGCCAGGGTTCAGCTTGAGGTGGTGATCCGACATCCATACTGATATGTCTGCCAGACATGCAGAGATGCGATTCGCCACCTGGTTATCAGAAGGGGGAAAGGAGAAGATTAGTTGTGTATTGTCAGCGTAGCAATGATAGGAGAGGCCATGTGAGGATATGACAGAGCCAAGTGACTTGGTGTATAGGGAGAATAGGAGAGGGCCTAGAACTGAGCCCTGGGGGACACCAGTGGTGAGAGCACGTGGTGCGGAGACAGCTTCTCGCCACGCCACTTGGTAGGAGCGACCGGTCAGGTAGGACGCAATCCAGGAGTGAGCCGCGCCGGAGATGCCCAGCTCGGAGAGGGTGGAGAGGAGGATCTGATGGTTCACAGTATCAAAGGCAGCAGACAGGTCTAGAAGGACAAGAGCAGAGGAGAGAGAGTTAGCTTTAGCAGTGCGGAGAGCCTCCGTGACACAGAGAAGAGCAGTCTCAGTTGAATGACCAGTCCTGAAACCTGACTGGTTTGGATCAAGAAGGTCATTCTGAGAGAGATAGCAAGAGAGTTGGCTAAAGACGGCACGCTCAATAGTTTTGGAAAGAAAAGAAAGAAGGGATACTGGTCTGTAGTTGTTGACGTCAGTGGGATCGAGTGTTGGTTTTTTGAGAAGGGGTGCAACTCTCGCTCTCTTGAAGACGGAAGGGACATAGCCAGCGGTCAAGGATGAGTTGATCAGCGAGGTGAGGTAGGGGAGAAGGTCACCGGAGATGGTCTGGAGAAGAGAGGAGGGGATGGGGTCAAGCGGGCAGGTTGTTGGGCGGCCTGCAGTCACAAGTCGCAGGATTTTATCTGGAGAGAGAGGGGAGAAAGAAGTCAAAGCATAGGGTAGGGCAGTGTGAGTAGGACCAGCAGTGTCATTAGACTTAACAAACGAGGATCGGATGTCGTCAACCTTCTTTTCAAAGTGGTTGACGAAGTCATCCACCGAGAGAGAGGAGGGGGAGGGGGGGATTCAGCAGGGAGGAGAATGTGGCAAAGAGCTTCCTAGGGTTAGAGGCAGATGCTTGGAATTTAGAGTGGTAGAAAGTGCCTTAGCAGCAGAAACAGATGAAGAAAATGTAGAGAGGAGGGAGTGAAAAGATGCCAGGTCGGCAGGGAGTTTAGTTTTCTTCCATTTCCGCTCCGCTGCCCGGAGCTCTGTTCTGTGAGCTCGCAATGAGTCATCAAGCCACGGAGCTGGAGGGGAGGACCGAGCCGGCCGGGAGGATAGGGGACACAGAGAGTCAAAGGATGCAGAAAGGGAGGAGAGGAGGGTTGAGGAGGCAGAATCAGGAGATTGGAGGGAGAAGGATTGAGCAGAGGGAAGTGATGATAGGATGGAAGAGGAGAGAGTAGTGGGAGAGAGAGAGCGAAGGTTGCGGCGGCGCATTACCATCTGTGTAGGGGCAGAGTGAGTAGTGTTGGAGGAGAGCGAGAGAGAAAAGGACACAAAGTAGTGGTCGGAGACATGGAGGGGAGTTGCAGTGAGATTAGTAGAAGAGCAGCATCTAGTAAAGATGAGGTCAAGCGTATTGCCTGCCTTGTGAGTAGGGAGGGACGGTGAGAGGGTGAGGTCAAAAGAGGAGAGGAGTGGAAAGAAGGAGGCAGAGAGAAATGAGTCAAATGTAGACGTAGGGAGGTTGAAATCCCCCAAAACTGTGAGGGGTGAGCCATCCTCAGGAAAGGAGCTTATCAAGGCGTCAAGCTCATTGATGAACTCTCCAAGGGAACCTGGAGGGCGATAGATGACAAGGATATTAAGCTTAGATGGGCTAGTGACTGTGACAGCATGGAATTCAAATGAGGAGATAGACAGATGGGTTAGGGGAAAAATTTAGAATGTCCACTTGGGAGAGATGAGGATTCCTGTGCCACCACCCATCTGACCAGATGCTCTCGGGGTATGCGAGAACACATGGTCAGACGAGGAGAGAGCAGTAGGAGTAGCAGTGTTTTCAGTGGTAATCCATGTTTCCGTCAGCGCCAGGAAGTCGAGGGAATGGAGGTTAGCATAGGCTGGGATGAAGTCAGCTTTGTTGGCAGCAGAACGGCAGTTCCAGAGGCTGCCTGAGACCTGGAACTCGAGGTGTGGGGTGCGTGCAGGAACCACCAGGTTAGAGAGGCAGCAGCCACGCGGTGTGAGGCGTTTGTGTGGCCTGTGCGGAGAGGAGAGAACAGGGATAGGCAGAGGCATAGTTGACAGGCTGTAGCAAATGGCTACAATAATGCAGAGGAGATCGGAATGAAATGAATTAAACATCAGGAAAAGGAGTGAGTAGGGCCTCCCTCGCCAAAACTTACACCTCAGAAACTATAATTGTTTCACTGAACCATCCAGATAAAAACTCTCCCAACTTCCACTTTTAGAAATTAGAATTGTTGTGAACTACAGCAGTTCAATGTTTCAAGGAATAGACTCAACTTGCTTTGTTCAGCTAGCTAAATATGACACCATGGCTGACTAGCATGCTAGCATCCAATAACACACAGTTTAGCACCAATGGCACTATTGCTGACTAGCATGCTAGCATCCAATAACACACAGTTTAGCACAAATGGCACCATGGCTGACCAGCATGCTAGCATCCAATAACACACAGTTTAGCACCAATACTTGGTTATGTCGTAGTAAATATATAATGTTATAGCTTGGTCTGACTAAAATCTTGTGCATGACCCATCTTGTGTTGGGCCTTTGTATTTGATACAATGCACAAAAGACTTCTATCTTGTCAGCCTTATCAGCAGGTGGCTAAGAACAACACCCACGCCATGGGTCTCTCAGTTCGTCCAACTCACGAGTTCTTGCTCTGAGGACCCACACACACACACACATACACACACATACACACACATCATCATTGTTAAACACACATACACACACACACACACACACACATACAAACACACACGCACACACACACACATACAAACACACACGCACACACACACACATACAAAAATCCCCTTCTTTTAGGCTGAACATCTGAAGACAGAGAACCCGACTCAGAGCCAATGCAACAGTGATGCTAACCTGGAGGGGACCTCGCCCAACTCATCAGGACCAATCAGAAGATCAGAACTTCTAGAATCAACCTACTTCATTTTATTGTATAAAATGTCAGCACACAATGTATTAGGGCTCTCTCTCAGATATCTCCCTACGAGATTGACGAACGGGTCCGTGCACGCTATTTACAGATATCTTTACCTCTGAATAAACTGCCTTATATTATACAATTATCCACCTTGTCCAAAAGTCTCTACTTGGTCTCCGTTCTCCAGTAAACTTGTGATCATCAACAAAACTTGGTAGCAGAGGATGGTTTTCTAACTCTGAATTCGGTCCATAAAAGTTGATAGAGACAGGAGACAAGTAAGAGACGGATCTGAAAGGACGGGTGACCTGTCCGCAGGAGCAGCCGGGAATCCAGCTCGCCTCAGGAAACTGATCTAAACCGACGTCAATACAAAGGTAAGCAGAACCTGTTAAAACAAAATCTGCATATTGTATTGTAGGATAAACCAAATTATGATCAGTAGTACTGGGCGTGAGTATGGATTACTGTTAAATTTATAACATATCTATTATGACTCAAAAGGCACATGTGTAAAGATATCTGAAATCTTAGGCTTTTTACTGTTGAAATGTGACTCTCTAGAGAGGAGTCTAGTTACAGTGGTTCACAAGAGGAGGACCGACTTTTATTTTCTGTTGAATTGTGATTCTCTAGTGAGGAGTCTATTTACAGAGGTTTGGTTCACTAGAAATGGACCCTTTTATTTTTACTGTTGATATCTGAAATCTTAGGCTTTTTACTGTTGAAATGTGACTCTCTAGAGAGGAGTCTAGTTACAGTGGTTCACAAGAGGAGGACCGACTTTTATTTTCTGTTGAATTGTGATTCTCTAGTGAGGAGTCTATTTACAGAGGTTTGGTTCACTAGAAATGGACCCTTTTATTTTTACTGTTGATATCTGAAATCTTAGGTTTTTACTGTTGAAATGTGACTCTAAGAGAAGAAGTCTAGTTACAGTGGTTTTATTTTCTGTTGAATTGCGGCTTTCTAGTGAGGAGCCTATTACAGAGGTTTTGGTTCACAAGCGATGGACCCTTTTATTTGATCCACAAGAGAAGGATCTGGTGACTTGATAAAAAGATTCAGATAGTCGGGTTGAGTTAATTCCGTGAGAATCCAAGTCCAGAAAAGGTTCTCCCGACTAGACGCCAGTTGAATGGTTTAAACGACTGGGAGTCTCCTTGAGGAGAATCAAAAAAAAAAAAAAAAAAAATACAAGTTCAGATAGTCGGGCAATTGGTTGACGTGGCACTCAACTATATGTACTGTGAGGAACTCAAACTGAATTCGTGTGTTGATGCTGATATGTAATAAAAAATGTAATTGTTGAAATGATAACCTGAATGTTGTGTAAGATTGGCCGTTTCATGAGACTAACTAGTTGATGACTTTTAAGAGGACCACCGAGTCCTATTTTGCCTGTTATGTAGCCGCTGCGCTAAGAGCTGACTTGAACTTTTTCCCTCTTGTGGTGTTGGTATTTCCATAATTCCTAAAATTAAATTGATAATTATTTTAGGAGCGCTCGAGTTTGCTAATATATTCTTCCAAAAGGGCGATTCTGATACCTTTTGGGAAAATATATAATAACTTGAATACCTGAAAAACAATAATAACTTTTGCTAAATAATTCCTAGAATTAAATTGATAATTATTTTAGGAGCGCTCGAGTTTGCTAATATATTCTTCCAAAAGGGCGATTCTGATACCTTTTGGGAAAATATATAATAGCTCGAGTACCTGAAAAACAATAATAACTTTTGCCAAATAATTCCTAGAATTAGATTGATAATTATTTTGGAAGCGCTCGAGTTTGTTAATATATTGTTCCAAAAGGGCGATTCTGATACCTTTTGGGAAAATATATAATAGCTCGAGTACCTGAAAGACAATAATAACTTTTGCCAAATAATTCCTAAAATTAAATTGATGATTGTTTTGGGAGCGCTCGGGTTTGTTAATGTATTGTTCCAAAAGGGCGATTCTGATACCTTTTGGGAAAATATATAATAGCTCGAATAACTGAAAAACAATAATACCTTTTGCAAAATAAATTCCTAATAATAAATTATTGGAAGTTCTTTGTGTACGAGGGTGGGGCATCAGAGATAAGTCTGAGTCAGCGCCAAGAATACATTGCTGGCCTCGGCCAGTGACGGGCTAAGTACACCAAGATAGTCGGACCTTACCCGAAATTCTATATACATATATACATATATACTGAAATAGCCATGGCCGTCACTACTATCCCAAAACTCCAGTTTAATGAATATCTAGATCGAAAAATACAGGATAGAGCGGGAGGGAAAGAACAGTATAAGACAGTAAAGAAAGTGTGGGAGGGAGTGAAACTCAAATGGACACAGGCAGGTTACCTTAGCGGGGGTGCCCCGTCAAAAGGGCAACTCGCCGCTATGGAGAAAGAACTGGAAGAGGCAGTGAAGGAAGGAATTGAAAGTGAAGTGGAAAGGAATAAGTCTCACTTATTTAAGAAGGAAGGAACTAAACACAGAGAGAGAGCAGAGGCTGAGCTAAGGATAGGTATGTGGGCAATTGAGGAAACACGACGAGCACACCCATACAAGAAACCAGACATGATGGGTGTGGTGACTGAACCCACAACTGAGACAACACCCATAGTGGGGACACAGTCCATGATTGACCCACAAGCGCCCTCAGCACCACTGTATCCGACCCTGCCACAGGAAGTGAAGAGCACACCACCCGCATACACACCCACTCCTCCAACTAACCCTTATAACCCATTCCTAAGTCCTGCAGTGGTACAAGCGCCTGTGTTCGTGGTGCGAGGAGGACACCTAGAGGGGAACATGGCACTAAGCGTAGGGCAAGGAGTACTTCACTGTGCGGAAGTCCGAGCCAACAGCGAGCCACAAGGACGAGAGGAGCCACACCCGGCCGGTGAAACCCAACCCAGACCCAGTCCCACAAGAGGGGGTTCCAACCCAGAGTCCCTGGTAATGATGACTCAAAACCAACCATCAGATCTATACAGGAAAGGGGGAGCATCTGGCCTAAGACAAGTGGCAACTCATTTACACATTTCACCCATACAAGACTCCTCAAGCTGAAATCCACTGTACACTTAATGTGACTGACAATGATGTCAACCCATATACCGATGACTGGGATGAAAACATGATGCACCTGACACCAACAATCAGATGTTGTACCATAGTGTGTGGACAAGAAGGAGTAGCTGCTCCGGTTATCCTACCTTCCCATTTGAAATCCTGGTACCTACTGGGCGAAGAATCTGCTCCCCATGTTACACTGGCAGTTGGAAACGGTTTTGAAGCAAGGAGCCTTGGGCCTATGATCAGAAGAGCATCCAAACTCCAGTGGGAACCCACCCAAACTCCAGGAATAACCAAAGCCACCACTGAGAACATGTGGAGGTTTATGACAGTTGACACAGAGGAACATTGCCTTCCTGAACGTTTGACTCTCCCAAGACACCATGGTAAACCTTACACAGACCACCCTCATCACAAGCACTGCTTTCCACCATTGATGAAGGCATATGGACACACACCCCATTTGATGTTGGACAACTACAGGTGGCACCAGTCACCATCACCTTACTCAACCCTGATCAAATTCCTATCTACCGAACACAGTACCGTCTGAAACCTGAACAGAATAGATGGGTTGTTGGGAGCTCGTGTCATATATCGCACTGTGTCTCCATGGAACACACCAATCTTACCAGTCTTGAAAGCAGGAGGCGAAACATACAGGATGGTACAAGACTTCCGAGCAGTGAACGACGTCACTGCACCCATTGACCTACCTGTCCCTGACCCTCACATTTCACTGAGTAATCTCTCACCAAAACACCAATACTTCACCGTTGTGGATCTGGCTAATGCCTTCTTCAGCATTCCACTGGATGAGGCTTCACAGCCTCTCTTTGCTTTCACATATGAACATCAACAGTATACGTATTCGGTTCTTCCACAGGGTTACAGGTGTTCTCCCGGAATCTTCAATCATATCTTGAAGACACACCTGGCCGAATTGAAAATCCCTGAAGGAGTGATACTCATCCAATATGTAGACGACCTTTTGCTGGGGGCTCCCACATCTGATCTCTGTCTACAAATGACAAAAACCCTACTTGACTTCTTGGCTGTCAAAGGCTACAAGGTCAAAATGAGCAAAGTCCAGTCCTGTCGCAGAACTGTCCTTTTCCTTGGCAGAGAAATCTCAGGAGAAGGTGCTGGTCTCTCGAAATCCCACCGAGATTCCATACTCCATCATCCACGTCCCATCACAGTGTCAGGCATGTTGTCCTTCCTGGGGTTGACAGGGTACAGCCGTACCCACATCCCTGACTACACATCCAGGACTGAACCACTGAGAGAAATAGTGAGAGAAGCAGGACCAAGAAACTTACACTCCTCACTTACCTGGACACCTGAAGCATCAACAGCATTTGCTCTCCTAAAAACCGATCTCTCGGTGGCAGCAGCTCTGACAGCACCCGACTACAAAAACAAATTTCATCTTGATGTTTCTGAAAAGGAGGGGTTCACTTCTTCCATCCTTTTTCAGAAACAAGAGGGGGAGAGAAGAGTACTGATGTATCATTCCTCTAAGTTGGACCATATTGAAGCAGGTCAGACAACATGTTCCAGGTACGTGGCTGCAGTGGCAAAAGCTATTGAAAAAACCGCCCACCTGGTAATGTGCCACAAATTGGAAATCCATACGCAGCATGGGGTTGCAGCATATCTGATGAGCAAGGAATTCACGTTCAGCGCTGAAAGAAAGAACAAAATCCAGAATAAATGCACCCAATCACACATTACTTTTGTCAACACCGACAAAAACATGGCAGACGCACTCAATGCAGAAGAAGGGTTGGCACACTCCTGCGAAGAGAGGGCGGCACAGGAACTGAAACTGCGACCAGACTTGGGAAACGAACCCCTTACCAATCCTGATCTATGGTTGTACACCGATGGATGCTGCTATAGAGGAGAAGAAGGGAACATAGCAGCATATGCAGTGGTACAGCAGCTTCCAGACGGGTCACACGTGACCCTGGAATCAGACATCATCCCACAACCTGCCTCAGCCCAACTAGCTGAGATCATAGGTTTGACTCAAGCCCTGGAAAAGGCTGAAGGAAAGACTGTGAACATCTACACAGACTCAGCATATGCTCATGGAGCAGTCCATACAGATGGACCACAATGGGTCAGACGTAACTTCACCACAACAGGAAACCTTCCGATCAAACACAAGGCACAAATGGAGAGACTGATAAAAGCAGTCTCACTACCTGAGCAGGTGGCCATCATGAAGTGCAAATGACATCAGCAACTCAAGAACAAAGTCAGCGAGGGAAATGACGCAGCTGACAAAGCAGCCAAGAAAGCTGGGGGCTACACTCCAAGACAGATGGTGCTGCAGACTCAACCAGCTAGAACAGAACTCACAGACCAACACATAAAGGAAATACAATTCACAGCGGGCCCATATGAGCACTCAGTATGGGGACAGAAGGGAGCCACCAAAGGACCTGATGAACTTTGGAGATGCCATGACGGCAGGTTGGTGGCCCCAGCTAATCTCTGTCCCGAGCTGATACGTGAGGCTCATGGGCCCACCCATGAAGGGAAACTCAAAACTTTACAGAAGGTTTCCCATATTTGGTGGCACCCACACATTAAGGACATGACAGACTTGTTTTGTGATGAGTGCAGCATTTGTGGCAGCCACAACCCAAAGAAACCTTTCCAAACACCCATGGGTTCATACCCAGTACCTAATGCATGTTTTCAGGACATTAGCATAGATTACACTGACATGGGGGCTGATAATGTAACTAATGGGAAAAGGTACTTATTGGTAATGGTAGATCGATTCTCCAAATGGGTTGAGGCAATACCAACAGCACGTGAGGATGCTAGGTCAGTTATTAAGTGGCTGCAGACTGAACTCATACCAAGGTATGGGGTTCCAAGACAAATTCGATCCGACAACGGGTCCCATTTCAGTAACCAACACCTGAGACAGGTGGAGGAGAGGTTCGGCATTGTGCACAAGTTTGGGTCAGTGTACCGGCCGCAATCTCAGGGCCTCGTGGAACGCGCCAATCAAACTTTGAAAGCTAAGATAGCCAAGGTATGTGCAGGTTCAAAGCTGACATGGGTAGAAGCCCTGCCCCTGGCACTGATGGCCATGAGAGCCTCTCCAGGAGCAGGCACCCATCTCTCTCCACATGAGATTATGACTGGTAGAGTCATGCCTGGTCCACCAAGGGAGGGAGGTCATATGCCCGCCCTTGATGTACAACAAATTGTAATGTCTGATTATGTGAGAAAACTAACGGAACTCTCTGCAGCTCTCTCCAAACAGATTCACAAGGTCCAAGAGGGGGAGCTGACGGGTGATCCGGCGCCGCTGAAGGTAAAGGTTGGTGACTGGGTGAGGGTTAAGGTCCACAAGAGAAAGTGGCAAGAACCCAGGTGGACTGGACCGTACGAAGTGAAGGAGGTTACTTCACACTCAGTCCAGGTCAAAGGTAAATTGGGCGCACCTTGGCACCACCTTACACATTGCACACCAGCACCAACTCCTTCCAGAACTTTGACTGAGGTCAGGGCTGACTTGAGCGCCCTAAATTCGGCACCAAATACAGAGGCTCCTAGTCTGTGTGTTAGGCTATGGTTCAACCCAGCACTCAGAGAAACAACACGACAAAGGGAGTGGAAGAAACAAAAATATTTAATCAAAGTTAAAATTGTCTTAGTCCAAAAACAACTGAAGTAAAGGAACAGAGTGGGCTAGTCGGCTCCGGAGGAAGGAGAGGCTGAGGCAGGCAGGCAGGCAGGCAGGCAGGCAGGCAGGCAGACCGACAGGCAGGAAGGCAGGCAGGTTGGGAGATATGTCCGAAACGCTCTGGTAAGAACAACGATCTGGCGCCGGTGGAGAGCCATGCCCAGGAATAAGTAGTGCAGGTTGATGAGAGAATAGGATGCAGCTGCGTAGGCAGGAATCACTGGAAACAACCCGCAGCTGCACAGGAGAGGCAGATCCTGAGCACGCCCCTGATCCACTCCAGACACACCCACATAAAGGGGACAAACACACATACAGATACAACAGAAAAAGAGGGGACAAAACAAGGAGGAAGGGAAACAGAAAAGGGAGAGACAAGCTGCCCACATAACAGTACCCCCCTCAATGGTCGCCACCTGGCGACCCACCAGGCCTGTCAGGGTTGTCGTGATGGAAGTCCGTGATCAGCTGAGGATCCAACACAAAACGCTTAGGGACCCAAGACCTCTCCTCTGGTCCATAACCTTCCCAATCGACTAGGTATTGGAGACCCCTACCCCGCCTCCGAGAGTCCAGGAGCCTACTGACGGTGTAGGCCGGATGGTCGTCAATGAGGCGAACAGGTGGAGGTGGATCAGCCGGCGGACACAAAAGGCTGGAGGACACAGGTTTCAGTTGGGAGACGTGGAAAGTAGGGTGTATCTTCATGGCTGAAGGCAACTTCAAACGAACCGCAGCGGGGTTAATGATGGACTCCACCACAAACGGACCCAGGTACCGAGGAGACAGCTTGCGTGATTTGGTACGAAGAGGTACGTTCTTAGATGACAGCCAAACCTCTTGACCAGGATGAAACACAGGTGCGGGAGTCCTGCTCCTATCCGCTGTAGTCTTGTTCCTGTCGGTGGTCCGAAGCAATGCTTCCCGAGCGTCGCTCCACACTCTCTGGCAGCGGCGGAGGTTCTCCTGAACCGAAGGAACAGCCAATTCCTTCTCCTGAGCAGGAAACAGAGGGGGTTGATAACCCATGGTAACCTCGAAGGGTGAAAGACCGGTGGCAGAGGCGGTGAGGGAGTTGTGGGCGTACTCTATCCAGGGCAGATGTTTGGCCCAGGATGATGGATGTTGAGCAGCCACACAACGAAGGGTTGCTTCGAGGTTTTGATTGGCTCTTTCTGTTTGACCGTTGGTCTGGGGATGAAACCCTGAGGACAGACTAACGGAAGCACCCAAAGCAGAACAGAAAACCTTCCAAACACGGGAAGTAAACTGTGGGCCTCTATCAGATACGATGTCCACAGGTATTCCATGGGGACGGAATACATGTTGGACTAGGAGGTCCGCTGTCTCACTGGCAGACGGTAATTTTGGTAATGCTATATAGTGGACAGATTTAGAGAATCTGTCCACAATGGTAAGTATAGTATCATTACCTTCAGACTTGGGTAGGCCGGTGACAAAATCCATGGCAATGTGGGACCAGGGACGGCTGGGAACTGGGAGGGGTAGCAGCAGCCCCGAAGGGGACTGATGGGAGGCTTTGCCCCGAGCACAGGTTGAACAGGCTGCCACAAAAGCCCGAACGTCAGTTTCCATTGAAGGCCACCAAAAATGTCTCCTAAGCAGCGTCAACGTGCGTCTCATCCCAGGGTGACCAGCAAAACGGGAGGTGTGAATCCACTGCAACACCTGAGACCGGACCGTCTCGGGAACAAAGAGTAGGTTGGGAGGTCCATCACCCGGTCCCGGGTCCGTGGCAAGTGCAGTCTTCACAAGAGACTCGATCTCCCACTGAACAGCCGCCACGACGCATGAGGAAGGCAGGACTGCCTCAGGCTCGCTGGTCTCCGAAGGGTCAGCAAACTGGCGGGACAAAGCATCTGGTTTAACATTTCTTGACCCCGGTCTGTATGTAAGAATAAAGTTAAACCTACTAAAAAACAGGGCCCATCTGGCTTGGCGTGAGTTGAGTCTCTTAGTGGCTTGGATGTAAGCCAAGTTTTTGTGGTCAGTCCAGACCACAAACGGCAGTTCAGCTCCATCCAGCCAGTGCCGCCATTCTTCCAGTGCAAGCTTGACCGCCAGCAGTTCCCGGTTTCCAACGTCGTAATTCCGTTCTGTGGGTGACAATTTCTTGGAGAAAAAAGCACAGGGGTGAAGCTTTTGGTCAGTGGGGGAGCGCTGGGAGAGGACTGCTCCCACACCTGAGTCCGACGCGTCCACCTCCACAACAAACTGCAGAGAGGTATTGGGGTGTATCAACACGGGGGAGGTGGAAAACAGTTCCTTCAAAACCCCTACCGCCTGCTCCGCCTCAGGGGACCACCGAAAAGGGACTTTAGGAGATGTGAGTCTTGTAAGGGGTGCCACCACTCTACTAAAACCCTTAATGAATCTACGGTAGAAGTTAGCAAAGCCCAAAAATCGTTGAAGTTGCTTACGGGTGGTGGGTGTGGGCCATTCCGTCACTGCCCGGATCTTCTCGGGGTCCGCCTTCACCTGCCCGCTCTCAATTATGAATCCAAGGAACGATGTAGACTGTTTGTGGAACTCACACTTCTCTGCTTTGACGTACAGCTTGTTCTCCAAGAGCCGTTGAAGGACTTGACGGACGTGTGACTCATGCTCCTCGGGTGACTTGGAAAAAACAAGAATATCATCCAGGTATACAAAGACAAAACGGTTCAAAAATCCCTAAGAACATCGTTCACCATGGCTTGGAAAACCGCAGGGGCATTTGAAAGCCCAAAGGGCATGACCAAATACTCAAAATGTCCCAGTGGAGTGTTGAAAGCGGTTTTCCACTCATCTCCCTTTCGGATTCGGACAAGGTGATAAGCATTCCTGAGGTCGAGCTTGGAAAACACTGTGGCGCCATGCAGAGGTTCAAAAGCTGAGTTGATGAGTGGAAGGGGATACTTGTTTTTAACAGTTATGTTGTTTAAACCCCTGAAATCGATACAGGGGCGTAACGACTTGTCCTTCTTTTCCACGAAAAAGAAACCTGCACCCAAAGGAGACGACGAGGGACGGATTATGCCCGAGACCAGAGAATCACCAATGTACTGCTCCATTGCCTCTCTTTCCGGTCGGGACAGATTGTATAACCGACTAGAGGGCAAGGGAGCACCAGGAAGCAGTTCAATAGGGCAATCATAAGGCCTATGTGGTGGTAGAGACAGAGCCTTGTCCTTACTGAAAACCTCCGCTAAGTCATGGTATTCTTTGGGGACAGATGACAGATCAAGAGGAGCTGAGGGAGGAGTTGGGTTACACTTAGTGGGGGGAACCGCTGACCTCAGGCACTCGGAATGGCAGTTAGTGCTCCAACTGAGAATGGTGTGATGTGTCCAATCAATTTGTGGGTTGTGAAGAGCCAACCAGGGGAAGCCAAGGATTAGGGAGGTAGCTGAGCCAGACATAACTCTTAGCTGAATGCTTTCACAATGATTGCCAGAAATCACTAGGGAAACGGGGGTGGTTTGATGAGTTATCTCCGCGAGGAGGCGCCCATCAAGGGCTGTGACCCGAATGGGGGTAGGTAGTGGCTCCATGGGGATACGAGCTTGTGTAACGAACTGGTGGCTAATAAAGTTATCTTCTGCACCTGAGTCTATGAGAGCTGAGAGTGGCAGGGAATGACTCTGGAAACGTAAGGTTACAGGTACTTGTAATCGGGGAATGATGGGTTCAGGATCTAACTCTGGGCTCGCAAGTAGACCCACCGTTACGAGCGAGCCTTGTCTTTTGGCCGCTTAGGGCATGTAGCCAGAATGTGTGTGGCGTCTCCACAGTACAGGCACTCACCCGCCTGGAGGCGCCGTTGCCGCTCTGCTGGAGGTAGTCGAGCTCGACCCACTTGCATAGGTTCCTCCTCTGTGCTCGGGATGGAATCAGGAACAAGAAGCTGCCGACTCCGGAGAGGCGAGACTCGAGTGGTTGAAGGCTGGGGAACTCGTCCTCCTAGATGTGGCCGATCGCCTCTCTCCCGACGCCTCTCCCGCAACCGATTGTCTAGCTTGATGGACAGGGAAACGAGAGAATGTAAATCATGTGGCTCATCACGAGCAGCCAGTTCATCCTTAATGGCTTCATTCAAACCGTTTAGAAATGCTCCTTGAAGTGCCACATTGTTCCACTTGGAGTCCGCTGCCAACGTCCAGAACTCAATAGAGTACTCTGCCACACTGTTAGAACCCTGCCTCAAATTAAAAAGTATCTTGGAGGAATTACCCACATGGTCAGGATGGTCAAAAACAGTCTTCAATTTAGCAGAGAAATCAGCAAAAGTCAATCCAGTCAAAGTTTGATCTGAGCACACAGCCTCAGCCCAAACCAGAGCTTTCCCTCTTAACAGCCCCAGAACATAATGTACCTTAGATGAATCAGTAGAAAACGACAGTGGTCTCTGCCGAAAAATCAAGTCACACTGAAGCAAAAATCCCCGGCACTTGTCCAATTCTCCATTGAACGGTTCAGGCGACGTGACAGGGGGTTCCCGACGGAACGAAGCCTGCCTAGTGTCCGAGGAAACAACTTGGGGTGCATCAAACTGGGGGTCAGAGAGAGATGGAGAACTGATAACAGACAATTTAGAGACGTGTGTAGTTAACTGAGTCACCTGGTTCAGCAGTTGATGATTATCTTCCACAAGAGTCCGAATCAACTGGTCATGCTGTCCTAGCAACGTTCCTTGAGCCTGGATAGCTTGTTGGAAGCTGTCTTTGTTTGCCCCGTGCTGTTTCTCTGTTGGGTCCATGGCCAGATCGTTCTGTTAGGCTATGGTTCAACCCAGCACTCAGAGAAACAACACGACAAAGGGAGTGGAAGAAACAAAAATATTTAATCAAAGTTAAAATTGTCTTAGTCCAAAAACAACTGAAGTAAAGGAACAGAGTGGGCTAGTCGGCTCCGGAGGAAGGAGAGGCTGAGGCAGGCAGGCAGGCAGGCAGGCAGGCAGGCAGGCAGGCAGACCGACAGGCAGGAAGGCAGGCAGGTTGGGAGATATGTCCGAAACGCTCTGGTAAGAACAACGATCTGGCGCCGGTGGAGAGCCATGCCCAGGAATAAGTAGTGCAGGTTGATGAGAGAATAGGATGCAGCTGCGTAGGCAGGAATCACTGGAAACAACCCGCAGCTGCACAGGAGAGGCAGATCCTGAGCACGCCCCCTGATCCACTCCAGACACACCCACATAAAGGGGACAAACACACATACAGATACAACAGAAAAAGAGGGGACAAAACAAGGAGGAAGGGAAACAGAAAAGGGAGAGACAAGCTGCCCACATAACACTGTGAGAATGTGGAGGAAACTCTCATTGACAGAGACTGGAGGGCTTCCCCCTGGGAGGAGACATAGACCTCCCTGGGAGAGACTGGGTATCTCTGGTCCCTTGTTTGTTATTTTCATTATAGTCACTGGAGTTTCCATGGGAACTTTCACATGGCTAATACAGCAACTAGCACATCCACATACTAATATCACTAGTCCTAATAATATCACATCTCACGCCACCGTCAGAACAAACACCCATACCTTACGAAAACGACATGTTTTATATAGCGACCAAAATTGTACTACCAACCAAATTAGAAGTACCACCCTATGTATCCCTATAAATACTACCACCACTGTCACCGTCCCTTGGGGAATGTTGGAAAGTACTGGGCAGAATGAAAACAGGAAGTTATGGCAAGTCCAATATCATTGGTACATGACATTGGGGGGTTTGGATAAATGGTCCTGGAAAAACCTAGTCGCCGAGACAGGTCCTGATTGGTCAAGTTATTCAACAGGACGGAACGTCTTATTATGGCGAAAGGGACTTACATTGGCCAAAGAACAAAATGGCCTGAAGTTAATTATCCCACCAGGCCAGAGGGAGGGCTGCCAATATTTCATATTGGCTCCATATATGGACACCGGTCCATATAGTTCATATAGGCCTCCAGTTTATATTTACTATTTTAAATGGAACTTGATTGTTTGTTTTGTATCAACACCCGACCCTTCCACTTCTACAATTAAGGACGATAGAAAAAACATTGTGAAACCCACAGGTAGAGGTAGATGGGGACCAATTACCATGGTTACCACTCCACCTACTTTGGATGATGCAATCCTGACCGCTACAGGTGTCTCCGGCCTTTCTAACAACTGGCTCTTGTTGACTGAGGAAGCGGCGAGGGTGACTCATCAGAGTTGTGTGGTTTGTATGGGGGCACGGCCATTGCTTCGCATTATCCCTGCCGCCATTACGCCAGAATGCTTCCTGTCTGTCATGAAACATGACAACCCTTCCGCCAATTGTACACTATGGGACGTAGTTCATCCCTTGGTTACTAAAGCAACTAAGAAACCAATTTTTTCCTATCAGGTGGCTAGAGCTAACTTTACCTGTGTTAATCTCACGAAAGGTCTACCATTGTTGGGTATGGTACCTGTTGGATGGTGTCGGTTTATCTATACGCCTAATGCTGAGTTTAAACCTGTTTCCAGGGCTGATGTCTGGTGGTGGTGTGGAGGCGTTCGTCTGTTTGATGGACTGCCTGGAAATGCCACAGGCACCTGTGCACTAGTCTCTCTTTTGCTACCAATTTCTGTGTATCCAACAGGTGTTCAGGAGCTGGTGACCCATGTGTCTGACTTAATTCCTACCAGGACCAGGCGCGCTGTGGGCCCTACTCATGGGGACCCAACCTACATTGATGCAATTGGGGTCCCTAGGGGGGTACCAGATGAGTATAAATTGATTGACCAAGTAGCCGCAGGTTTCGAATCTTCATTTTGCTGGTGGTGCACGATTAATAAAAATGTTGACAGAATCAATTATGTCCATTTTAATGTTCAAAATTAGGCAATTGGACACAACAAGGTTTTGAGGCGGTGCATGGCCAGTTGGCTGCGACCTCTCTCATGGCTGTCCAAAATCGTATTGCTGTCGACATGCTCCTGGCTGAAAAAGGAGGAGTATGTGCTATGTTTGGTGAACAATGTTGTACCTTTATTCCCAACAATACAGCCACAGATGGCAGCTTGACTGTCGCCCTGGAAGGGTTACGAACTCTTAATGGCAAAATGAAGAGCCACTCAGGGGTGGATACTTCAATGTGGGACTCTTGGATGGATGCGTTTGGTAAATATAAAACGCTTGTTTCTTCTATACTTGTATCCATCTCTGTTTTTGCTGCAATTCTAGTGCTTTGTGGATGCTGTTGCATTCCATGCATACGGACGCTGACAACCAGGATTATAACCACCGCTATTGATCCACATCCTGCAGATAACGGTCAGATGTTTCCTTTGCTTGCTATTGACGATGCTGACCAAGGATATCTGGATGATGAATAGCATTTAAGCTTTTTGTCACGTCTCTTGTGAGACGTGAAGAGGGGGAATGTAAAACTTTATCTTCTGATAAAGTTTTCCCTATTTTGCCAAATTGCAGCATTTAAGCTTTATGTCACGTCTCTTGTGAGACGTGAAGAGGGGGAATCAAAACTTTATCTTCTGATAAAGTTTTCCCTATTTTGCCAATTACACTGTTAGCTTGTGTCACGTCTTAAGTTTTCCTTCTTTACTGTTACTTGGTCACGTCTCTGGGGAGACGTGAAGAGAGGGATTTGTCGTAGTAAATATATAATGTTATAGCTTGGTCTGACTAAAATCTTGTGCATGACCCATCTTGTGTTGGGCCTTTGTATTTGATACAATGCACAAAAGACTTCTATCTTGTCAGCCTTATCAGCAGGTGGCTAAGAACAACACCCACGCCATGGGTCTCTCAGTTCGTCCAACTCACGAGTTCTTGCTCTGAGGACCCACACACACACACACATACACACACATACACACACATCATAATTGTTAAACACACATACACACACACACACACACACACATACAAACACACACGCACACACACACACATACAAACGCACACGCACACACACACACATACAAAAATCCCCTTCTTTTAGGCTGAACATCTGAAGACAGAGAACCCGACTCAGAGCCAATGCAACAGTGATGCTAACCTGGAGGGGACCTCGCCCAACTCATCAGGACCAATCAGAAGATCAGAACTTCTAGAATCAACCTACTTCATTTTATTGTATAAAATGTCAGCACACAATGTATTAGGGCTCTCTCTCAGATATCTCCCTACGAGATTGACGAACGGGTCCGTGCACGCTATTTACAGATATCTTTAACTCTGAATAAACTGCCTTATATTATACAATTATCCACCTTGTCCAAAAGTCTCTACTTGGTCTCCGTTCTCCAGTAAACTTGTGATCATCAACAGTTACAACAAACTAACAGTAGTGAGCTAACACACTAAACAGATAATTTGTGTGTTAACGAATTACGTTGGCTAGCTAGCACAAATATATTGTATTTAGCAGCTACAGTACAGTTGGCTGGTCATGTTGGCTAACTAGCAATGGCTACTGTGTTGACTTTGTTTGGAAAACGGCTAGCTAGCTACGTGCTACCTACAATAGCCACCCACAACAGCCCACGGTGCCTAGCTATGACGCTTTAGCCAACAAGCATGCTAGCATCCAATAACACACAGTTTAGCACCAATACTTGGTAACAACAAACGACCGATAGTGTTTTAACACGCTAAACAGATAATTCGTGTCTGTGTCTAGTTCCTATCATAACGCAGCAATAATTAAACGTTGGCTAGCTAGTACAAATATATTGTATTTAGCTGCTGCGGTACAGTTAGCTAGTCGTGATTGGCTACTGTGTTGACTTTGTATGAGACACGGCTAGCTAGCTGGCTAGCTTCGTGCTAATCCCGGCATAGCCGAATATAATGCTAACCTACAATAACTATCCACAACAGCCCGCGATGCCTACTTACAATAACCAACTACGTTCTAAATACATAATTAAGCCTTACTCGACAAAGCCCAAGCTATGTACAAAGCCAAACTTACCCGACGCCAGCTGATATTTGTCTTCTGCAATCAGTAGGTGTAATTAAGTACAGTAGGTACTAACTACCTAACGCTGATGCCTCAGATAATGAAGTTAGAAAAACGGCTGAAATGGTAGAAAGCTAGCTGGCTTAATTACAGGTACTCTTAAGCGTGAATAACATTGGAAACAGCTATCCACCGTGGCATGACATCTCAGGTGTCAGGATGAAGCATTTTCTCACAAAAAGAGGACTCAAGCAAACTATCTCTCTTCAACAGTTTCACTAGTCATGTTAGGTCTACTTAAAATGTCACATTCATACACAAGTAATTTGAAAATAAGTTATACTACTGAAACACATTCACAATAAGTTATATTACAACCTACCTCTGAAGTAAGCAGTGTGTTCTCTCACTAATGAAATAGGACATTAATAATTTGTCAGTGGTTAGTTGAATCAGTCTCTTTGCACTGTTCAGTTTGTCTGTGCAACAGGTAACCTTCCAGAATCGGAATCTTGTGATGTCACAATGGAGTCCCCATTGCCATGGTTACCCACAGCAGCTTTCATGTGTTATCAAATGCTGGCACAATTTAGTTTATTTATTTTAGATTTTTTGTACCTATGCAGCACAGTCATACCTAATATATACAATGAATCCATATAACCTAATTTTTTATTAAAATAAAATGCTGTAACTCATGTAAAATGGTTGACCATTCAAACGACATGTGTTTTGCCTAATTAAAAGTCTATATGTTTTAGATATCATAAATAGCAGCCAGGCTTACTTAGGTTGTTTGTTCGATCTCAGCCTACCACTAATGCCAATATTTTTCATCATCATCATCATCATCATCAATGAAATACATAGGCTACCTTACTACAGTAAAACAAGTCTTCCATAGTCTATGTCACCTCAGTAACAAAGTTCCAAAAAAGAAATGAGGGTTCAAGAAAACATCTCTCTTCAATGGCCTCAGCTATTAGCCATATGATCAACAAGGTCAACTGCAGCACTAAAATCAAGAAGCAGCTCATCCACAAGTTTATCTTGGTCAAGTGATCTGAGCCATTGATCGATTAAATCAACGAGAGCTGTTGCAGTCGAGTGATCCTTACGGTATCTTTACGGTACGCATGCTCATAGAGGGATAAAATTAGCTGGATGTGTAATTATATAGGCCCAAAAAATGTAATTGAAGAGTAGGTGTCATTGATGTTTAGCATTTAAGTTTAATAAATAATTAAATAAAGAAATCAATATCAGCTGACTATAGAAAAGTATTGTTTAAAATTATGTTTGAACATTTTCTTATCCGTGTCTTTCCAGTTGATATAACCAAACAGACAACCTTTGTTGCTCAAGAGCGTCACACATTCCTCCATTCATTCTCTATCATATTCCCCTCCATCAAATTCCTCTATCATATTCCCTCCATCATATTCTCTCTATTATATTTCTCTCCATCATATTCCACTCCATCATAATACTCGCTATCATATTCCCTCTATCATATTCCTCTTTATTTTTACAGGGAATCCCAATTGAGACCAGTGTCTCTTTTTCAATGGTGCCCTGTGTTATATCAATTAACAATCCAAACAGCTTAAACAGATAAAATGACATACAGAGTAGAAAATATATAGAGCAAAATTATTAGACTTGAACACATACATTTCACAATGAACAGGTCTTGTATTTAACCAGTTGAGCTGACAACCATTTTGCACTGTTTCACTAGGGCTTTAGTCATCAATCTAGCAAGAGGGAAATATTTTATTAATGTAGTGGTGTCCCTCCCCCCAGGAAACTACGACCTTTAGCTTTCACCTGGAATTGTTCATTTATGTCTGAGAAAAAAAACACTTTCCAAACCATATGATCTAGTACACAAGAAAAGTATAATACAACCTTCTTTACTACTTTGCCAAACATTTCATGACATTAGTGAGAGTCAAAATCTGTAAAATTTGTGAATGTCTAAATTAACATTTGGGCAATTCGACCAGTGTACATCAGTCCTATAGACAATGAGAGATGGGCTATGTAAAGGTCTCGATTTTGTCGTTCTGAACAAATGTTTGACTTCCACACAAAATTACTTCTTGACTTATTTTAGGTTGAAGGAAGTGTGTAGGTTTAAACTATTGCTTTAAAGGGAAGAGAGGGGGAGGAGGAGAGAGCGCGAGAGATGGGGGGAGTGGGAGAAAGAGGGAAGGAGGGGGAGGAGGGGGGAGGAGGTGGAGGGCAGCTGTGTCCGACACACCATACTTACACCTGCAACAGGTAGGCCAGGGGGCGGGACCTGTAGGTGAGACTCATAACATGATAAGGGGGGGGCAGGTGAAGAAGGGGTGTTGCTGGAGTCAAGGAAGGGAGGGTGTTCCTACGAGCCCCCTGCCAGCGAGACGGGGAGCAGGGAGGAAGTCTGTCCATGGAGCATTTCTGGGTCATTGGGTCGCCTCCAATGAGATTAGATCACCCTCTACAATGTAAAGCAGTTTGAGTACTGGGGGGTTCTCTGTATAAATCCAAGGTGAAACCTCCAGGGGCTAGCCTTCTCTCAGCGGAGAGTCTGCTCTGGGCTGCCTGCGAAAGGTGCTCCTCTGTGGGAAAGAGGAGAGAACAAGAGGCCCCAGAAGAGATCTCCTTATGGTAGTGATGGACAGATCAACTCTCCTTGTTATCTTCCACCTCTTCCTCTTCCTCTTGCTCGGCCTTCTCCCTCCTTTCCTTCTTACAGTCTTACAGTCCTTCTTACAGTCATTTTCTCCCTTTCCTCCTTCCTCTCCTCCCTCTTTCTCTTCCTCTACCTTCCTCTCCCTCCTTCCCTCTTGGTAAACCTTGTTTAGTCGAGCCAGATTGTGGATAGCTAGCCATGGTTTAGACCACTGTCGCTGTCTGGGTGGGGGGGATACAGGACTGGTCCACTGGACTCAGCTCACATGGGGAGAACCTGCTGCTGCTGCCACTCCCCCTCTTACCTGGGATGAGATCACGTTTGGAGGAAACCTGGCACCATCCCTACGGTGAAGCATGGTGGTGGCAGCATCATGCTCCGGGGAGGATTTTCAGGGACAGGGACTGGGAACACGCCCCATTCACATCGACGGGGCTGTAGTGGAGCAGGTCGAGAGTTTCAAGTTCCTTGGTGTCCACATCACCAACAAACTATCATGGTTCAAACACACCAAGACAGTCGTGAAGAGGGCACGACAACGCCTTTTCCACCTCAGGAGACTGAAAAGATTTGGCATTGGTCCCAAGATCCTCAAAAAGTTCTACAGCTGCACCATCGAGAGCTTCCTGACCAGTTGCATCACCGCCTGGTATGGCAACTGCTCGGCATCCGACCGTAAGGCGCTACAGAGGGTAGTGCGTACGGCCCAGTACATCACTGGAGCCAAGCTTCCTGCCATCCAGGACCTATATACTTGGAGGTGTAAGAGGGAGGCCCAAAAAATTGACAAAGACTCCAGTCACCCAAGTCATAGACTGTTCTCTCTGCTACCGCACAGCAAGCGGTACCAGAGTGCCAGGTCTAGGTCCAAAAGGCCCCTTAACAGCTTCTATCCCCAATTCATAAGACTGCTGAACAATTAATCAAATGGCCACCCGGACTATTTACATTGACACCTCCCCCCTTTGTTTTTACACTGGTAATAGGAATCTGGATCGGTTTCCTTTTCTTTTTACCTTGCTTTTGTTATTATTATTATTTTTTAAAGTTTTCTTTTTACATTTCGTAAAATGTTATAATTACAAAAACATTTCATTTTAATTTCAATTTAGTAACATACTGTATCATTCAAATAAATATTATTATTTGTCTAATCATATTTTGCCAGCTAACTGGGTGGCAGGCTGCAATCAGTAGCTGTAATTAAGTACAGCAGCCACCAACCATCTAACGTTAATGCCTCGGATAATGAGGTTAGAAGAACAGCTGAATGGTCGGTAGCTAGCTGGCTCAATTACAGGTACTCTTAAGCGTGAAATAACATTGGAAACAACTAACCACAGTTGCTAAAAGTTACCAGTAGCTACCCACTAGCTAGCTAGCTTTGTTGGTCCAAGTGGTGGGTTAGCTAGCACTCGTGCTTCGCCGGGGTCCACCGAATAGAATACTTACCTACAATAATTACCTACAATAACCTACAATAACTACCTAAGTAAACTACCTATAATACCTGACTACAATACCTACATACAATCTAAATACATGGTTTAAGCTTTACTCAACAACATATAAGAAGCCAGCTTATCTCCTGCTAGAGAAAACACAACCTCTCCCGACAACCTCGAGGCAAGAGACCTTTCTCTCTTTCTCGTCATCTTTCAACTTCTTATTCAGTTCCTTATTTTTCTCTTTTTCCTCCATCTTTAAAAATGTGACTTTCTGCTTGAGGTTCATGGCCAGAAAGCCCACTCTTCCCAGGATGGTCTCTGCTCTCTCTGATGAAACCGTCCCATTGGAGCTCTTGGAATGGGCACGGTCCGCCTCACTCTTCAAACCCTCCCTCGGGCTCACCTCCTCCTTGACGCTCCTCTCTTCACTCTCAATGTCAATGCCTGTCCAATAATCCTAACAGGAAGACATTGACTCTAGATGTAATATTGTTCCAATGTGGCACATTCAATACACATTTGAGTGATCAACATACATTGATGGCCTCATGGGGCACACAATTTAGAGGACAGTAATTGAGGTAACTTGTTTATTTGTATCCCAAACCGATTTTGTAATAGCCATAGATGTTCTTCCTGGGTCCACACCAAACGTAATACAAATGTTAACCCTAGTAAGGGGTGATGTTTTATACTATGAGCATAGATTAGCAGGGTTGGGGTCAATTCAATTTCAATTCCAGTCAATTCAGGAAGTACTTAATTCAATGCTTTGAATTGAAATGGAACAGACCCCCAACCCTGTAGAGTAGAAGTGTAAAATAGGACACCTACCTTTGCCTTTTTCAGCGTCCAGGGCCTGGGTTCCTCATCCTCTGACCTGCATATGGAGGCTCTCACTCTAACAGGCGTCTTAGTGGCCATGCAGAGCAGAGGGGTTGCCAGAGTTAAGTTAGCATCTGGGACCAGCTGGTGAGCATGAGGGCAGCGATCCACCTCTTCACTAGTGCCCTTCCCTTTCTGCTCTGGCTGCTTGTGGTCCTTGTCATGGATGCATGCCAGGCTTGGAGGAAGTGCTAGGACAGGGCTTTTATCACTCATCAGTTCCTCTCTCTTGACAGTGGATGCAACTGCACTTGCCTCTGTGTTAACTGAGCACTATGTGGTGTCCTCAACTGTCTCCTCTGGCTGCTTGTGGTCATTGTTGTTGTGAATGCATTGCAGACCTGGAGGACTTTTATCATCCCAGGTGTAAATAGCAACAGTTGCCTCTGTGTCGACTGAGCACTTTGTAGTGCACTCAACTGTCTTCCATAGCGGTTTGTGGTCATTGTTGTGGGTGCAGGTCAGGATTAGAGGCAGTGTTGCAGGTGCAGGAGGACTTTTTCAGCCAAACACTCCTCCGTGTGGACAGTGGACACAGAAACGGCTGCTTCCCTGGCAACTGGACACTTGTTGGTGTCCTCTACTGCCTCCCCTGGCAGAGTGTGGACAGTGGAGACGGAAACGGCCGCTTCCCTGGACACTTGACTCTTGGTGGTGTCCTCTACTGCCTCCTCTGGCTGCTTGTGGCCATTGTCTAGAATGTGTGGCAACTTTGAAGGCAGCATTGGAGCCGGGCTTTTATCACCCAACAGGTTCTCTCCCTGGACAATGGATGTGCCTGCAGTGATCGCTGTGGTAACGGAGGACTCGGTGGCATCCTCTTTTGTCTCCTCTGTCAGTTTGTGGTCAGAGTCTCGGATACATGGCGAGCTTGGAGGCAGTGCTGCAGGGTCAGGAGGGCTTTGATCAGCTGCCATGTCCTCTTTGAGGTGAGTGGACACATCATTGTTTGTTTCACTGATAACTGGACACTTGGTGGTGTCCTCTACTGCCTCCCCTGGCAGTTTGTAGTCAACTTCAAAGACAAGTGGCAGACTTGGAGGCAGCATTGGGACAGGGCATTTAGCTGCTGATCTGTACACTCCAAAATCAACAGTAGCTGTGCCTGCAGTGGTCTCTGTAGCAACTGAGACCTCATAGGTATCCTCTACTGTCTGCTCTGATGGCATGAAGTCATCGTCAAAGACTGTTGGCAGGCATGTAGGCAGCACTGAAGGAAGACTTCTAGCTGCCCATCGATTCTCTCCCTTGACAGTGGCTGTGGTAGCAGTGGTCTCTGTGGCAACTGGGCACTCTGTGGCTGAAACAGCAGGCTTAGAGGTTTCGAGGAAATTGAATGAATTGCCAATGAACCGCTGAGCCAGGGGTGGGAGGGAGTAATGATAGAATCTGTCCTCTTCCTCAACATTAGATATTGCCACTGGAGCAACTGAGACCTCAGTGGTGCCCTCTACTGCCTGATGTGGCTGCATGGAGTCTTCGTCAAAGAAGTGTGGCAGGTATCGATGCAGCATTGAGGAAAGATGTATATCTGTCCATAGGTCCTCTCGTATACCTGTAGATACATCTGCAGTGGCCTCTGTGGCAACTGGGCATTCAGCAGACTGGCAGGTTTCAGGGACAAAGTATGAAAATACAATGAACCGCTGTGCATCCTGAGCGCGTATGGCAAATGGAGAGGGGGGATGCAACATGGTAGGTATAGGCCTCTGATTGGTGAAAGCCAGTGGTGGGAGGGAGTCAATACAGGGAGCCATGAACTCAGTGAGAGGACAGTTGCTCACATCTCACACATTCTGCGTGAGAAAAGAAACAGACATGATGAAAGTGATCACATTCAGTACATACATACATACTGTATGAGTCAGCACTACTTACTTATACATCATATATATATATTGTGATGTCACGAGAGGCTACACAGCTTTCAGCGGGATTGCTCAAGTAGTGCAAGGAGACCAGGTTCAACCAAAACAAGGATTTTATTAAAGGTCTTGGGAAACTAACGAAATTATAACACAATTCTGTTCTCTGGTGGCTCTTTAAGGGTTAACAGTTCAGGGATGTCTCTTCCACATCCAAAATCATAACTCTCCCTCGCTCAAATAACTTTTCCCCAGCCTTACTGTATTCCACGTTGCAGCTAGTGGCCAACCCAGCAAAACGTCCTTCCAAATGTCCCACACGTATTTCCACAGGTGCATATATCCAAAGGTGAGTATTTCCCAAAGGTAAGTATCTCCAAATCCTTATATTCCTCATGGAAGTGGACGTGCAGCACTCTTGTCCTCCAGAGAGCCCAGCTTGGAGACCGTGTCTCTTCCCTTCAACCAACCTCCAGCTCATCAGCTCCTGATTGGTTTCAGCTGCGTGGGAAGATTGGCCATAGAGGGTTGGAGTTCCCGACCATACCAGCAGATGGAGCCATAGCTGTCTGGGGTTGCAGCCATCTCAGGGGGATGTAACGTCCCTCCAGGACACAGCCTCTCGTGACATCACAATATATATATATATATAGTGTCCTCTAAGATGCTCTGCACCAGTCTGTCCCAACCCTTGGTCCCCTAGCCAATGGGCCAGCTAAGTGTAAAAATACATGCCCCACACCCAGCATAACATTTGACATTTTAGCCATTTATCAGACGCTTTTATCCAGAACGACTTATAGTTAGTTAGTGCATTCAACTTAAGGTAGCTAGGTGAGACAACCACATAATCCTGATATGAGCGTCTATGATAGAACGGTTGTTTTTTTTTTTATGACCAGACAACCATAAGAACTGAGGACATAAATTCACTGAAACAGACAGACACGATACAACACATTTAGACAAGAACAGTTATAAGCATTGCCATGGTGTAGCCTAATACAAAAAGAAATAAGGACAAAACATTGTTAGCTTACATTCCATGGCATATGGAACATTTTGCCCTTACAATAACTTATATTTGCTTTAATTAATATTGTTAAACAGAACTCTTGTCGACTTTGTCAAAGTTGGTCTTGTTACCTCCTCAATCAGTCTTGGCATTTTCCTCGTCTTGAACCAAATCCTCTTCATCTTCTTCTCCTGATCCTTCTGGATCTGCAAAACCAGAGCCAACCTGGCTCCCAGCTCCATCACGTAGTCTGTCTAGATCGCCCTTTCCTCCAACCGACACTCACCCCTCCTCTGTGTCAGCGTTGAACCCTCCATGTCTTCCTCTTAGCTAACAATAACTCTGGAAAATACACAACGTTGTAGTAAGTGGGTGTTGCTAACCAAATAATAATGCATCTCTTTACAATGTGCACACGTTTTCTTCCCAGCTACTTACAATTAATCAAGTGAGAATCCTGATCCAGATATATTTAGGCAATAGGCCTATCTGAATTACTAGTAAAAAGTTGGCTACTGGAAAAGCGACCAAGTTCAAATGAATCGATTTTGGCTGTTCTTATCATTTCGTGAACAATATCCTTCATGACATCATCATTGTGATGCAAGGCGTTGCCATGGCATATGAAAAAGCACAACACAGACTTTAAAAAGCAAACTTCAGGGTCTTTCTGTACCTTACTATTGAGCCTTATTCAACCCCTCATGTAGCTCTACTCCATATTGGGCCTGGTTCTCACAAACCACACTAATCACTTCCATCATATCATTGAAAACACTGTGTTTTGGGTAGAAAATGACTCTATATCCATGCAGGACCTAACTTGTACAGTTTCATCTATTTTAAAAACCAAGGAGGTAAAAATGCCAGTCTTCTCTTTGAGTGCCCTTGAGTGCACCTCAATTTAAAGAGGTCTATCAATTCAACCATTTGAAATGGATGTCCATTCAATTAAGAACATATTATTCTTATTAGAAATGAATCAGCTACAAATTAGGTAGGCGTACTTGTTTTTTTACACAACCTACTCTTTTGGTACATATTTATTGAGATAATTGATTACAACATATGTTGGTGATTAACACAGAGAGAGGTTTTTTTTCTGTCATCAATAGAATGCATTAGCCATTAGGCTGGCTCACTACAATTGTAACATGACATCTCAGGTGTCAGGATGAAGCATTTTCTCACAAAAAGAGGACTCAAGCAAACTATCTCTCTTCAACAGTTTCACTAGTCATGTTAGGTCTACTTAAAATGTCACATTCATACACAAGTAATTTGAAAATAAGTTATACTACTGAAACACATTCACAATAAGTTATATTACAACCTACCTCTGAAGTAAGCAGTGTGTTCTCTCACTAATGAAATAGGACATTAATAATTTGTCAGTGGTTAGTTGAATCAGTCTCTTTGCACTGTTCAGTTTGTCTGTGCAACAGGTAACCTTCCAGAATCGGAATCTTGTGATGTCACAATGGAGTCCCCATTGCCATGGTTACCCACAGCAGCTTTCATGTGTTATCAAATGCTGGCACAATTTAGTTTATTTATTTTAGATTTTTTGTACCTATGCAGCACAGTCATACCTAATATATACAATGAATCCATATAACCTAATTTTTTATTAAAATAAAATGCTGTAACTCATGTAAAATGGTTGACCATTCAAACGACATGTGTTTTGCCTAATTAAAAGTCTATATGTTTTAGATATCATAAATAGCAGCCAGGCTTACTTAGGTTGTTTGTTCGATCTCAGCCTACCACTAATGCCAATATTTTTCTCATCATCATCATCATCATCATCAATGAAATACATAGGCTACCTTACTACAGTAAAACAAGTCTTCCATAGTCTATGTCACCTCAGTAACAAAGTTCCAAAAAAGAAATGAGGGTTCAAGAAAACATCTCTCTTCAATGGCCTCAGCTATTAGCCATATGATCAACAAGGTCAACTGCAGCACTAAAATCAAGAAGCAGCTCATCCACAAGTTTATCTTGGTCAAGTGATCTGAGCCATTGATCGATTAAATCAACGAGAGCTGTTGCAGTCGAGTGATCCTTACGGTATCTTTACGGTACGCATGCTCATAGAGGGATAAAATTAGCTGGATGTGTAATTATATAGGCCCAAAAAATGTAATTGAAGAGTAGGTGTCATTGATGTTTAGCATTTAAGTTTAATAAATAATTAAATAAAGAAATCAATATCAGCTGACTATAGAAAAGTATTGTTTAAAATTATGTTTGAACATTTTCTTATCCGTGTCTTTCCAGTTGATATAACCAAACAGACAACCTTTGTTGCTCAAGAGCGTCACACATTCCTCCATTCATTCTCTATCATATTCCCCTCCATCAAATTCCTCTATCATATTCCCTCCATCATATTCTCTCTATTATATTTCTCTCCATCATATTCCACTCCATCATAATACTCGCTATCATATTCCCTCTATCATATTCCTCTTTATTTTTACAGGGAATCCCAATTGAGACCAGTGTCTCTTTTTCAATGGTGCCCTGTGTTATATCAATTAACAATCCAAACAGCTTAAACAGATACAATTACATACAGAGTAGAAAATATATAGAGCAAAATTATTAGACTTGAACACATACATTTCACAATGAACAGGTCTTGTATTTAACCAGTTGAGCTGACAACCATTTTGCACTGTTTCACTAGGGCTTTAGTCATCAATCTAGCAAGAGGGAAATATTTTATTAATGTAGTGGTGTCCCTCCCCCCAGGAAGCTACGACCTTTAGCTTTCACCTGGAATTGTTCATTTATGTCTGAGAAAAAAAAACACTTTCCAAACCATATGATCTAGTACACAAGAAAAGTATAATACAACCTTCTTTACTACTTTGCCAAACATTTCATGACATTAGTGAGAGTCAAAATCTGTAAAATTTGTGAATGTCTAAATTAACATTTGGGCAATTTGACCAGTGTACATCACTCCTATAGACAATGAGAGATGGGCTATGTAAAGGTCTCGATTTTGTCGTTCTGAACAAATGTTTGACTTCCACACAAAATTACTTCTTGACTTATTTTAGGTTTAAGGAAGTGTGTAGGTTTAAACTATTGCTTTAAAGGGAAGAGAGGGGGAGGAGGAGAGAGCGCGAGAGATGGGGGAGTGGGAGAAAGAGGGAAGGAGGGGGAGGAGGGGGAGGAGGTGGAGGGCAGCTGTGTCCGACACACCATACTTACACCTGCAACAGGTAGGCCAGGGGGCGGGACCTGTAGGTGAGACTCATAACATGATAAGGGGGGCAGGTGAAGAAGGGGTGTTGCTGGAGTCAAGGAAGGGAGGGTGTTCCTACGAGCCCCCTGCCAGCGAGACGGGGAGCAGGGAGGAAGTCTGTCCATGGAGCATTTCTGGGTCATTGGGTCGCCTCCAATGAGATTAGATCACCCTCTACAATGTAAAGCAGTTTGAGTACTGGGGGGTTCTCTGTATAAATCCAAGGTGAAACCTCCAGGGGCTAGCCTTCTCTCAGCGGAGAGTCTGCTCTGGGCTGCCTGCGAAAGGTGCTCCTCTGTGGGAAAGAGGAGAGAACAAGAGGCCCCAGAAGAGATCTCCTTATGGTAGTGATGGACAGATCAACTCTCCTTGTTATCTTCCACCTCTTCCTCTTCCTCTTGCTCGGCCTTCTCCCTCCTTTCCTTCTTACAGTCTTACAGTCCTTCTTACAGTCATTTTCTCCCTTTCCTCCTTCCTCTCCTCCCTCTTTCTCTTCCTCTACCTTCCTCTCCCTCCTTCCCTCTTGGTAAACCTTGTTTAGTCGAGCCAGATTGTGGATAGCTAGCCATGGTTTAGACCACTGTCGCTGTCTGGGTGGGGGGATACAGGACTGGTCCACTGGACTCAGCTCACATGGGGAGAACCTGCTGCTGCTGCCACTCCCCCTCTTACCTGGGATGAGATCACGTTTGGAGGAAACCTGGCACCATCCCTACGGTGAAGCATGGTGGTGGCAGCATCATGCTCCGGGGAGGATTTTCAGGGACAGGGACTGGGAACACGCCCCATTCACATCGACGGGGCTGTAGTGGAGCAGGTCGAGAGTTTCAAGTTCCTTGGTGTCCACATCACCAACAAACTATCATGGTTCAAACACACCAAGACAGTCGTGAAGAGGGCACGACAACGCCTTTTCCACCTCAGGAGACTGAAAAGATTTGGCATTGGTCCCAAGATCCTCAAAAAGTTCTACAGCTGCACCATCGAGAGCTTCCTGACCAGTTGCATCACCGCCTGGTATGGCAACTGCTCGGCATCCGACCGTAAGGCGCTACAGAGGGTAGTGCGTACGGCCCAGTACATCACTGGAGCCAAGCTTCCTGCCATCCAGGACCTATATACTTGGAGGTGTAAGAGGGAGGCCCAAAAAATTGACAAAGACTCCAGTCACCCAAGTCATAGACTGTTCTCTCTGCTACCGCACAGCAAGCGGTACCAGAGTGCCAAGTCTAGGTCCAAAAGGCTCCCTTAACAGCTTCTATCCCCAATTCATAAGACTGCTGAACAATTAATCAAATGGCCACCCGGACTATTTACATTGACACCTCCCCCCTTTGTTTTTACACTGGTAATAGGAATCTGGATCGGTTTCCTTTTCTTTTTACCTTGCTTTTGTTATTATTATTATTTTTTAAACTTTTCTTTTTACATTTCGTAAAATGTTATAATTACAAAAACATTTCATTTTAATTTCAATTTAGTAACATACTGTATCATTCAAATAAATATTATTATTTGTCTAATCATATTTTGCCAGCTAACTGGGTGGCAGGCTGCAATCAGTAGCTGTAATTAAGTACAGCAGCCACCAACCATCTAACGTTAATGCCTCGGATAATGAGGTTAGAAGAACAGCTGAATGGTCGGTAGCTAGCTGGCTCAATTACAGGTACTCTTAAGCGTGAAATAACATTGGAAACAACTAACCACAGTTGCTAAAAGTTACCAGTAGCTACCCACTAGCTAGCTAGCTTTGTTGGTCCAAGTGGTGGGTTAGCTAGCACTCGTGCTTCGCCGGGGTCCACCGAATAGAATACTTACCTACAATAATTACCTACAATAACCTACAATAACTACCTAAGTAAACTACCTATAATACCTGACTACAATACCTACATACAATCTAAATACATGGTTTAAGCTTTACTCAACAACATATAAGAAGCCAGCTTATCTCCTGCTAGAGAAAACACAACCTCTCCCGACAACCTCGAGGCAAGAGACCTTTCTCTCTTTCTCGTCATCTTTCAACTTCTTATTCAGTTCCTTATTTTTCTCTTTTTCCTCCATCTTTAAAAATGTGACTTTCTGCTTGAGGTTCATGGCCAGAAAGCCCACTCTTCCCAGGATGGTCTCTGCTCTCTCTGATGAAACCGTCCCATTGGAGCTCTTGGAATGGGCACGGTCCGCCTCACTCTTCAAACCCTCCCTCGGGCTCACCTCCTCCTTGACGCTCCTCTCTTCACTCTCAATGTCAATGCCTGTCCAATAATCCTAACAGGAAGACATTGACTCTAGATGTAATATTGTTCCAATGTGGCACATTCAATACACATTTGAGTGATCAACATACATTGATGGCCTCATGGGGCACACAATTTAGAGGACAGTAATTGAGGTAACTTGTTTATTTGTATCCCAAACCGATTTTGTAATAGCCATAGATGTTCTTCCTGGGTCCACACCAAACGTAATACAAATGTTAACCCTAGTAAGGGGTGATGTTTTATACTATGAGCATAGATTAGCAGGGTTGGGGTCAATTCAATTTCAATTCCAGTCAATTCAGGAAGTACTTAATTCAATGCTTTGAATTGAAATGGAACAGACCCCCAACCCTGTAGAGTAGAAGTGTAAAATAGGACACCTACCTTTGCCTTTTTCAGCGTCCAGGGCCTGGGTTCCTCATCCTCTGACCTGCATATGGAGGCTCTCACTCTAACAGGCGTCTTAGTGGCCATGCAGAGCAGAGGGGTTGCCAGAGTTAAGTTAGCATCTGGGACCAGCTGGTGAGCATGAGGGCAGCGATCCACCTCTTCACTAGTGCCCTTCCCTTTCTGCTCTGGCTGCTTGTGGTCCTTGTCATGGATGCATGCCAGGCTTGGAGGAAGTGCTAGGACAGGGCTTTTATCACTCATCAGTTCCTCTCTCTTGACAGTGGATGCAACTGCACTTGCCTCTGTGTTAACTGAGCACTATGTGGTGTCCTCAACTGTCTCCTCTGGCTGCTTGTGGTCATTGTTGTTGTGAATGCATTGCAGACCTGGAGGACTTTTATCATCCCAGGTGTAAATAGCAACAGTTGCCTCTGTGTCGACTGAGCACTTTGTAGTGCACTCAACTGTCTTCCATAGCGGTTTGTGGTCATTGTTGTGGGTGCAGGTCAGGATTAGAGGCAGTGTTGCAGGTGCAGGAGGACTTTTTCAGCCAAACACTCCTCCGTGTGGACAGTGGACACAGAAACGGCTGCTTCCCTGGCAACTGGACACTTGTTGGTGTCCTCTACTGCCTCCCCTGGCAGAGTGTGGACAGTGGAGACGGAAACGGCCGCTTCCCTGGACACTTGACTCTTGGTGGTGTCCTCTACTGCCTCCTCTGGCTGCTTGTGGCCATTGTCTAGAATGTGTGGCAACTTTGAAGGCAGCATTGGAGCCGGGCTTTTATCACCCAACAGGTTCTCTCCCTGGACAATGGATGTGCCTGCAGTGATCGCTGTGGTAACGGAGGACTCGGTGGCATCCTCTTTTGTCTCCTCTGTCAGTTTGTGGTCAGAGTCTCGGATACATGGCGAGCTTGGAGGCAGTGCTGCAGGGTCAGGAGGGCTTTGATCAGCTGCCATGTCCTCTTTGAGGTGAGTGGACACATCATTGTTTGTTTCACTGATAACTGGACACTTGGTGGTGTCCTCTACTGCCTCCCCTGGCAGTTTGTAGTCAACTTCAAAGACAAGTGGCAGACTTGGAGGCAGCATTGGGACAGGGCATTTAGCTGCTGATCTGTACACTCCAAAATCAACAGTAGCTGTGCCTGCAGTGGTCTCTGTAGCAACTGAGACCTCATAGGTATCCTCTACTGTCTGCTCTGATGGCATGAAGTCATCGTCAAAGACTGTTGGCAGGCATGTAGGCAGCACTGAAGGAAGACTTCTAGCTGCCCATCGATTCTCTCCCTTGACAGTGGCTGTGGTAGCAGTGGTCTCTGTGGCAACTGGGCACTCTGTGGCTGAAACAGCAGGCTTAGAGGTTTCGAGGAAATTGAATGAATTGCCAATGAACCGCTGAGCCAGGGGTGGGAGGGAGTAATGATAGAATCTGTCCTCTTCCTCAACATTAGATATTGCCACTGGAGCAACTGAGACCTCAGTGGTGCCCTCTACTGCCTGATGTGGCTGCATGGAGTCTTCGTCAAAGAAGTGTGGCAGGTATCGATGCAGCATTGAGGAAAGATGTATATCTGTCCATAGGTCCTCTCGTATACCTGTAGATACATCTGCAGTGGCCTCTGTGGCAACTGGGCATTCAGCAGACTGGCAGGTTTCAGGGACAAAGTATGAAAATACAATGAACCGCTGTGCATCCTGAGCGCGTATGGCAAATGGAGAGGGGGGATGCAACATGGTAGGTATAGGCCTCTGATTGGTGAAAGCCAGTGGTGGGAGGGAGTCAATACAGGGAGCCATGAACTCAGTGAGAGGACAGTTGCTCACATCTCACACATTCTGCGTGAGAAAAGAAACAGACATGATGAAAGTGATCACATTCAGTACATACATACATACTCTGTATGAGTCAGCACTACTTACTTATACATCACATATATATATATATATATAGTGTCCTCTAAGATGCTCTGCACCAGTCTGTCCCAACCCTTGGTCCCCTAGCCAATGGGCCAGCTAAGTGTAAAAATACATGCCCCACACCCAGCATAACATTTGACATTTTAGCCATTTATCAGACGCTTTTATCCAGAACGACTTATAGTTAGTTAGTGCATTCAACTTAAGGTAGCTAGGTGAGACAACCACATAATCCTGATATGAGCGTCTATGATAGAACGGTTGTTTATTTTTTATGACCAGACAACCATAAGAACTGAGGACATAAATTCACTGAAACAGACAGACACGATACAACACATTTAGACAAGAACAGTTATAAGCATTGCCATGGTGTAGCCTAATACAAAAAGAAATAAGGACAAAACATTGTTAGCTTACATTCCATGGCATATGGAACATTTTGCCCTTACAATAACTTATATTTGCTTTAATTAATATTGTTAAACAGAACTCTTGTCGACTTTGTCAAAGTTGGTCTTGTTACCTCCTCAATCAGTCTTGGCATTTTCCTCGTCTTGAACCAAATCCTCTTCATCTTCTTCTCCTGATCCTTCTGGATCTGCAAAACCAGAGCCAACCTGGCTCCCAGCTCCATCACGTAGTCTGTCTAGATCGCCCTTTCCTCCAACCGACACTCACCCCTCCTCTGTGTCAGCGTTGAACCCTCCATGTCTTCCTCTTAGCTAACAATAACTCTGGAAAATACACAACGTTGTAGTAAGTGGGTGTTGCTAACCAAATAATAATGCATCTCTTTACAATGTGCACACGTTTTCTTCCCAGCTACTTACAATTAATCAAGTGAGAATCCTGATCCAGATATGTTTAGGCAATAGGCCTATCTGAATTACTAGTAAAAAGTTGGCTACTGGAAAAGCGACCAAGTTCAAATGAATCGATTTTGGCTGTTCTTATCATTTCGTGAACAATATCCTTCATGACATCATCATTGTGATGCAAGGCGTTGCCATGGCAGATGAAAAAGCACAACACAGACTTTAAAAAGCAAACTTCAGGGTCTTTCTGTACCTTACTATTGAGCCTTATTCAACCCCTCATGTAGCTCTACTCCATATTGGGCCTGGTTCTCACAAACCACACTAATCACTTCCATCATATCATTGAAAACACTGTGTTTTGGGTAGAAAATGACTCTATATCCATGCAGGACCTAACTTGTACAGTTTCATCTATTTTAAAAACCAAGGAGGTAAAAATGCCAGTCTTCTCTTTGAGTGCCCTTGAGTGCACCTCAATTTAAAGAGGTCTATCAATTCAACCATTTGAAATGGATGTCCATTCAATTAAGAACATATTATTCTTATTAGAAATGAATCAGCTACAAATTAGGTAGGCGTACTTGCTTTTTTACACAACCTACTCTTTTGTTACATATTTATTGAGATAATTGATTACAACATATGTTGGTGATTAACACAGAGAGAGGTTTTTTTTCTGTCATCAATAGAATGCATTAGCCATTAGGCTGGCTCACTACAATTGTAACATTACATTTACATTTTAGATTTTAGTCATTTAGCAGACGCTCTTATCCAGAGCGACTTTACAGGAGCAATTAGGGTTAAGTGCCTTGCTCAAGGGCACATTTACCCCCATTTAGCAGACGCTCTTATCCAGAGTGACTTACAAATTGGTGCATTCACCCTATAGCTAGTGGGATAACCACTTTACAATTTTTTTTTTTTCTCTTTTTTTTTTTTTTTTTTGGGGGTGGGTTGGGTCGGGGTAGAGGATTACATTATCCTATCCCAGGTATTCCTTAAAGAGGTGGGGTTTCAAATGTCTCCGGAAGGTGGTGAGTGACTCCGCTGTCCTGGCGTCGTGAGGGAGCTTGTTCCACCATTGGGGTGCCAGAGCAGCGAACAGTTTTGACTGGGCTGGGCGGGGCTATGCTTCCGCAGAGGAGGGCCAGCAGGCCAGAGGGTGGATGAACGCAATGCCCTCGTTTGGGTGTAGGGACTGATCAGAGCCTGAAGGTACGGCGGTGCCCGTTCCCCTCACTGCTCCATAGCAAGCACCATGGTCTTGTAACGGATGCGAGCTTCAACTGGAAGCCAGTGGAGTGTGCGGAGGAGGGGGGCGACGTGAGAGAACTTGGGAGGGTTGAACACCAGACGGCGGCATTCTGGATGAGTTGTCGGGGTTTATGGCGCAGGCAGGAGCCCAGCCAACAGCGCGTTGCAGTAATCCAGGCGGGAGATGACAAGTGCCTGGATTAACCTGTGCTGCTTCCTGTGTGCAGTCTTCTCCGATGTTGTAGGCGTGATCTGCAATCGGGTCCCCCTTGATGTTAGCGAGACGACGGGGTGTTGTCCAGGTCACGCCAAGGCTCTTCGCACTCTGGGAGGAGGACACCGGTTCTCCATCGTGATGGCGAGGTCATGGAGCGGGCAGTCCTTCCCCGGAGAGCAGCTCCGTCTTGCCAGGGTTCAGCTTGAGGTGGTGATCCGACATCCATGCTGATATGTCTGCCAACATGCAGAGATGCGATTCGCCACCTGGTTACTCAAAGGGGGAAGGGGAAGATTGGTTGTGTATCGTCAGCGTAGCAATGATAGGAGAGGCCATGTGAGGATATGGGCAGAGCCAAGTGACTTGGTGTATAGGGAGAATGGAGAGGCCTAGGGAGCTAGCCCTGGGGGACACCAGTGGTGAGCACTGGGTGCGGAGACGCTTCTCGCCACGCCACTTGGTAGGGCGACCGGTCAGTAGGACAATCCGAGTGACCCCGGATGCCCAGCTCGGAGGGGGTGGGGGGGAGGTTCTGATGGTTCACAGTATCAAAGGCAGCAGACCAGGTCTAGAAGGACAAGAGCAGAGGAGAGAGAGTTGCTTTAGCAGTCCGGAGAGCCTCCGTGACACAGAGAAGAGCAGTCTCAGTTGAATGACCAGTCCTGAAACCTGACTGGTTTGGATCAAAGAAGGTCATTCTGAGAGAGATAGCAAGAGAGTTGGCTAAA
>NW_025536021.1:67500-71547 GCF_020615455.1 Coregonus clupeaformis | reverse complement strand
ATAGGCAGTTTGTATAATGATCGCCAACAGCCTTTTGGGGAGGCACCTGGACCAAGCACACCCCGCCCACCTCGTCGATTTTACCCCTTCCAGGGAAGAGGCATGGGACACCTTTACACATATTCTGTACATGGCCTTCTTTCCCACCTCCTTGAACTCCCCCAGCTCCGGGGTATCGAAGGAAAGCAGCATCCCCACGTCCTCCTCGAATGCCCCACGCCGCAGCACTAACAATCAGTGCAGGGAACACATAATCCAGACCCTCCTTCCACCGATCAGAATTGGAAGTGTCAGTCACATACTGCAGATGAAGTACTGGCAAGGAGTCACAGACCGCAGCGGCTGACCTTCCTCAGTAGGCGAGACGATCGGATCCCCGCTCTTTCTCCCAGCTCCTCCAACGACCTATTCCTGTTCCACATCAGATGACCCAGCTTAGTACACCCCACGCCTAACAGGCATGAACGTAGGCTAGCTGAACCCAGAACACGGGACTGGATGGCAGTGTTGTGAAAAAGAGGCTCTTCAAAAAGCCACATCCCTGGTGGCGTGCAGGCCTTACGGGACATGACCAGAACTCTCCAAGCCTGCATAACAGACTCATAAAATGGAGTCAGGCCAGGCAACTCACCCCCCTCCAGCTTTAAGAGGAAAAGGTGCTTGTCTAAGCCCAAACAGCCCGCTCTCCTCATCAATGCGTAGGCTGTGTCAACCCAGCTAGAACCGGGTCACTGTACAACAGTCTCTGGGCTGCTTGAAGCCGGGAAAGCCATGATCCTGGAAGAAATGTCCACCAGGCCTTGCCCACCCTCGTGCAGTGGCAGGTACAGGGCTGAAGCTTTAATCCAATGTTGTCCAGACCAGAAGAAATTGACAAGGGTCCTCTGAAGCTCTTGTTTTAGACCCTTTGGTGGCTGTAAAATCATTAGTCTGTGCCACAGGGTAGAGGCAGCAAGATTATTAGCTACCAGTACCCTTCCCCTATAAGACAGCTGGGGCAGCACCCATTTCCACCTAGACAATCTGGCACACACTTTCTCCACTACACCCTCCCAGTTCTTTTTCTGAAAGACATCGGAGCCTAGAAAAAAAACCCCAAAGTCTTCATCCCATCTCTGCCCCACTGAAGCCCCCCTGGTAACCGTGGAGCGGACCCCATCTGAAGCTGGCCTGCCCACAGCGCTTCACTCTTTCCCCAATTGACTCTAGCTGAGGAGGCCCCCTCATACACCTTTAAAGCGTCTGAGAGAACCTTAACATCCTCACCCCTGTAATAAAAACTGTCACGTCATCTGCATACGCAGACAGTGCTATCGTGGGACCCCTTCATTACACCTGGCACAGAGAAACCAGTAAGCTTCGCTCTTAAAAACAAAGCATTGGTTCAATCGCCAGACTGTATAACTGCCCTGAAATTGGGCATCCCTGCCTGATGCCCCTTTGGACAGGGATGGGACAACTCAAACCACCCCCCCACCTTCACCATACACGAGGCCCCAGCATACAGTAAATTCATCCAAGACAAAAAAACATCCCCAAACCCAAAGGCTTTCATTGTTTTAAACAAGTACTGGTGGTCCACACGATCAAAAGCCTTCTCCTGATCCAAAGAAAGTAAACCCACATTTACATCAGACAGTTTACAAATGTCTAAAACATCTCTTATTAGAAACAAGTTGTCAACAATAGAGCGATCAGGTACACAGTAGGACTGGTCCTTGTGTACCAACAATCCCAGATACTCTTTCAACCTGTTTGAGAGACATTTAGAAACAATTTTATATTCTGCACACAGCAAAGCAACAGGTCTCCAATTTTTATGAGAGCCAAATCCCCCTTTTGGCAACAGTGAAAGTACTGCACGTTGACAAGATACAGGAAGAGAGCCCTCATGAAAAGATTCACACACCACTTCATAAAAATCCTCCCCAATAGACCCCCAAAAGTGCTTATAAAACTCAGATGGTAAACCATCAATGCCAGGGGCTCGGCCTGTTGAGAGCTGCATAACTGCTGTGGACAGCTCTTGCAGTGTAATGTCAGAGTCCAATGCGACTCTTTGCTCAGGTCCCAATTGAGGAAGACCGTGTAACAACTGTTCAGTACACAGAGAGTCACAATCCTCCGCCTTATAGAGGGCAGAATAGAAATCCACGGCATGTTGACGCATTTCACTGTCATCCGTGGTCACCTTCCCATCAGGAGACGAAGGCAGACCATCTGTTTACGTTGCAATGTCGACTGTCCTAGGTAAAAAAAAAACAAGCACTAGGAGCATCCATATCCTTGAGGGAAGCGAACGAGACCTAATCAAGGCACCCTTCACTCTTTCATGCAGAAAGCGACCTCAATTTATGTTTCTTGTCCTGTAAGTTCATGACTAGTCCGGGGTCATTCTGAGTGAGCAACTTCAATTCAATAGATTTAATGTCCTGTTCAAGGGCCCTGATAGTCTCTTTAACTTCAATTCGAGACAGAGCAGTATACTGTTGACAAAATAATCGTATTTGGGCCTTCCCAACCTCCCACCATTGTCTCAAGGACTCAAAATTCCCTTTTGTAACCCTCCATTTTTCCCAAAACAACAAAAACCCATAACATCCACCTTGACCAATAAAACCAGACCCTTGACAATCTCTGTTGTAGATACCACAGTCACCCCTAAGCCTGAAGAAAACAAGATTGCCACCCCAGCACTGAAATTAGTACCATGACTGAGTATACAGTGGGGGAAAAAAGTATTTCCCATTTAAAAAGATGAGAGAGGCCTGTAATTTTCATCATAGGTACACGTCAACTATGACAGACAAATTGAGGGAAAAAAAATCCAGAAAATCACATTGTAGGATTTTTTATGAATTTATTTGCAAATTATGGTGGAAAATAAGTATTTGGTCACCTACAAACAAGCAAGATTTCTGGCTCTCACAGACCTGTAACTTCTTCTTTAAGAGGCTCCTCTGTCCTCCACTCGTTACCTGTATTAATGGCACCTGTTTGAACTTGTTATCTGTATAAAAGACACCTGTCCACAACCTCAAACAGTCACACTCCAAACTCCACTATGGCCAAGACCAAAGAGCTGTCAAAGGACACCAGAAACAAAATTGTAGACCTGCACCAGGCTGGGAAGACTGAATATGCAATAGGTAAGCAGCTTGGTTTGAAGAAATCAACTGTGGGAGCAATTATTAGGAAATGGAAGACATACAAGACCACTGATAATCTCCCTCGATCTGGGGCTCCACGCAAGATCTCACCCGTGGGGTCAAAATGATCACAAGAACGGTGAGCAAAAATCCCAGAACCACACAGGGGGACCTAGTGAATGACCTGCAGAGAGCTGGGACCAAAGTAACAAAGCCTACCATCAGTAACACACTACGCCGCCAGGGACTCAAATCCTGCAGTGCGAGACGTGTCCCCCTGCTTAAGCCAGTACATGTCCAGGCCCGTCTGAAGTTTGCTAGAGTGCATTTGGATGATCCAGAAGAGGATTGGGAGAAAGTCATATGGTCAGATGAAACCAAAATAGAACTTTTTGGTAAAAACTCAACTCGTCGTGTTTGGAGGACAAATAATGCTGAGTTGCATCCAAAGAACACCATACCTACTGTGGAAGCATGGGGGTGGAAACATCATGCTTTGGTGCTGTTTTTCTGCAAAGGGACCAGACGACTGATCCGTTTAAAGGAAAGAATGAATGGGGCCATGTATCGTGAGATTTTGAGTGAAAACCTCCTTCCATCAGCAAGGGCATTGAAGATGAAACGTGGCTGGGTCTTTCAGCATGACAATGATCCCAAACACACCGCCCGGGCAATGAAGGAGTGGCTTCGTAAGAAGTCCTGGAGTGGCCTAGCCAGTCTCCAGATCTCAACCCCATAGAAAATCTTTGGAGGAGTTGAAAGTCCGTGTTGCCCAGCGACAGCCCCAAAACATCACTGCTCTAGAGGAGATCTGCATGGAGGAATGGGCCAAAATACCAGCAACAGTGTGTGAAAACCTTGTGAAGACTTACAAAAAACGTTTGACCTGTGTCATTGC
>NW_025536021.1:47500-62500 GCF_020615455.1 Coregonus clupeaformis | reverse complement strand
CCATGCTAAGGGAGAAGGGGGAGGTGCCAGAACCCCAAGGGAACTGCTACAGCCAATCAGAGAAGGGCAAGACTCCGCCCAGTGCCCTGAGAGGGTAAAAGAGGGAGTGGTGTATGTGTGTGTGTCCAATCAAATCAAATGTTATTTGTCACATGCTTCTTAAACAACAGGTGTAGACTAACAGTGAAATGTTTACTGACGGGTTATTTTCCAACAATGCAAAGTTAAAGATAAAGATTAAATATATAAAATAAAATAAAACAAACAGTGAATAATGAATAACGAGTAAAAATAACATGGCTATAAACAGGTAGTACCAGTACTGAGTCAATATGCAGGGGTACCAGGTAATAACATGGCTATATACAGGAAGTACCAGTACTGAGTCGATGTGTAGGGGTACCAGGTAATATCATGTCTATATACAGGAAGTACCAGTACTGAGTCGATGTGTAGGGGTACCAGGTAATAACATGTCTATATACAGGAAGTACCAGTACTGAGTCGATGTGCAGGGGTACCAGGTAATAACATGGCTATATACAGGAAGTACCAGGTAATAACATGGCTATATAAAGGAAGTACCAGTACTGAGTCGATGTGTAGGGGTACCAGGTAATAACATGGCTATATACAGGAAGTACCAGTACTGAGTCGATGTGTAGGGGTACCAGGTAATTGAGGTAGCAACAGTGACTTATTCCACCTTTTGTTGTGTTACAGCCTGCATTCAAAATGTCCCATAATGCCCCACAATACCCCATAATGATAAAGTGAAAACGTGTTTTTAGAAATGTTTTATTGAAAATGAAATACAGAAATATCTCATTTATGTAAGTATTCACACCCCTGAGTCAATGTAGAAGCACCTGTCTGTGTCAGCTTTGAGTCGTCTTGGGTATGTCTGTGTCAGCTTTGAGTCGTCTTGGGTATGTCTGTGTCAGCTTTGAGTCGTCTTGGGTATGTCTGTGTCAGCTTTGAGTCATCTTGGGTATGTCTGTATCAGCTTTGAGTCATCTTGGGTATGTCTGAAACAGCTTTGAGTCGTCTTGGGTATGTCTGTGTCAGCTTTGAGTTGTCTTGGGTATGTCTGTGTCAGCTTTGAGTCATCTTGGGTATGTCTGTGTCAGCTTTGAGTCGTCTTGGGTATGTCTGTGTCAGCTTTGAGTCGTCTTGGGTATGTCTTTATCAGCTTTGAGTCGTCTTGGGTATGTCTCTATCAGCTTTGAGTCATCTTGGGTATGTCTGTGTCAGCTTTTAGTAATCTTGGGTATGTCTGTGTCAGCTTTGAGTCGTCTTGGGTATGTCTGTGTCAGCTTTGAGTCGTCTTGGGTATGTCTGTGTCAGCTTTGAGTCGTCTTGGGTATGTCTGTGTCAGCTTTGAGTCGTCTTGGGTATGTCTGTATCAGCTTTGAGTCGTCTTGGGTATGTCTCTATCAGCTTTGAGTCATCTTGGGTATGTCTGTGTCAGCTTTGAGTCATCTTGGGTATGTCTATCAGCTTTGAGTCATCTTGGGTATGTCTATCTGCTTTGAGTCGTCTTGGGTATGTCTGTGTCAGCTTTGAGTCGTCTTGGGTATGTCTTTGTCAGCTTTGAGTCGTCTTGGGTATGTCTGTGTCAGCTTTGAGTCGTCTTGTGTATGTCTGTATCAGCTTTGAGTCGTCTTGGGTATGTCTGTGTCAGCTTTGAGTCATCTTGGGTATGTCTGTGTCAGCTTTGAGTCGTCTTGGGTATGTCTCTATCAGCTTTGAGTCATCTTGGGTATGTCTGTGTCAGCTTTGAGTCGTATTGGGTATGTCTGTGTCAGCTTTGAGTCGTCTTGGGTATGTCTGTGTCAGCTTTGAGTCGTCTTGGGTATGTCTGTGTCAGCTTTGAGTCATCTTGGGTATGTCTGTATCAGCTTTGAGTCATCTTGGGTATGTCTGTATCAGCTTTGAGTCATCTTGGGTATGTCTGTGTCAGCTTTGAGTCGTCTTGGGTATGTCTGTGTCAGCTTTGAGTCATCTTGGGTATGTCTGTGTCAGCTTTGAGTCGTCTTGGGTATGTCTGTGTCAGCTTTGAGTCGTCTTGGGTATGTCTTTATCAGCTTTGAGTCGTCTTGGGTATGTCTCTATCAGCTTTGAGTCATCTTGGGTATGTCTGTGTCAGCTTTTAGTCATCTTGGGTATGTCTGTGTCAGCTTTGAGTCGTCTTGGGTATGTCTGTGTCAGCTTTGAGTCGTCTTGGGTATGTCTGTGTCAGCTTTGAGTCGTCTTGGGTATGTCTGTATCAGCTTTGAGTCGTCTTGGGTATGTCTCTATCAGCTTTGAGTCATCTTGGGTATGTCTGTGTCAGCTTTGAGTCATCTTGGGTATGTCTATCAGCTTTGAGTCATCTTGGGTATGTCTATCATCTTTGAGTCATCTTGGGTATGTCTGTATCAGCTTTGAGTCATCTTGGGTATGTCTGTATCAGCTTTGAGTCGTCTTGGGTATGTCTGTATCAGCTTTGATTCATCTTGGGTATGTCTGTGTCAGCTTTGAGTCGTCTTGGGTATGTCTGTTTCAACTTTGAGTCGTCTTGGGTATGTCTGTGTCAGCTTTGGTCGTCTTGGGTATGTCTATCAGCTTTGAGTCGTCTTGGGTTGACTGTATCAGATTTGAGTCATCTTGGGTATGTCTGTGTCACCTTTGAGTCGTCTTGGGTATGTCTGTGTCAGCTTTGAGTCGTCTTGGGTATGTCTTTATCAGCTTTGAGTCGTCTTGGGTATGTCTCTATCAGCTTTGAGTCATCTTGGGTATGTCTGTGTCAGCTTTGAGTCGTCTTGGGTATGTCTGTGTCTGCTGTGAGTCGCCTTGGGTATGTCTGTGTCAGCTTTGAGTCGTCTTGGGTATGTCTGTGTCAGCTTTGAGTCGTCTTGGGTATGTCTGTGTCAGCTTTGAGTCGTCTTGGGTATGTCTGTGTCAGCTTTGAGTCGTCTTGGGTATGTCTGTGTCAGCTTTGAGTCGTCTCGGGTATGTCTGTGTCAGCTTTGAGTCATCTTGGGTATGTCTATCAGCTTTGAGTCATCTTGGGTATGTCTGTATCAGCGTTGAGTCATCTTGGGTATGTCTGTGTCAGCTTTGAGTCGTCTTGGGTATGTCTGTGTCAGCTTTGAGTCATTTTGGTTATGACTGTATCAGTTTTGAGTCATCTTGGGTATGTCTGTGTCAGCTTTGAGTCGTCTTGGGTATGTCTGTATCAGCTTTGAGTCATCTTGGGTATGACTGTATCAGCTTTGAGTCATCTTGGGTATGTCTGTGTCAGCTTTGAGTCGTCTTGGGTATGTCTATCAGCTTTTAGTCGTCTTGGATATGTCTGTGTCAGCTTTGAGTCATCTTGGGTATGTCTGTGTCAGCTTTGAGTCGTCTTGGGTATGTCTATCAGCTTTGAGTCGTCTTGGGTATGTCTGTGTCAGCTTTGAGTCGTCTTGGGTATGTCTGTATCAGCTTTGAGTCATCTTTGGTATGTCTTTGTCAGCTGTGAGTCGTCTTGGGTATGTCTGTGTCAGCTTTGAGTCGTCTTGGGTATGTCTGTGTCAGCTTTGAGTCATCTTGGGTATGTCTGTATCAGCTTTGAGTCATCTTTGATATATCTTTGTCAGCTTTGAGTCGTCTTGGGTATGTCTGTGTCAGCTTTGAGTCGTCTTGGGTATGTCTGTATCAGCTTTGAGTCATCTTGGGTATGTCTTTGTCAGCTTTGAGTCGTCTTGGGTATGTCTGTGTCAGCTTTGAGTCGTCTTGGGTATGTCTGTATCAGCTTTGAGTCGTCTTGGGTATGTCTGTGTCAGCTTTGAGTCGTCTTGGGTATGTCTGTATCAGCTTTGAGTCATCTTGGGTATGACTGTATCAGCTTTGAGTCATCTTGGGTATGTCTGTGTCAGCTTTGAGTCGTCTTGGGTATGTCTATCAGTTTTTAGTCGTCTTGGATATGTCTGTGTCAGCTTTGAGTCATCTTGGGTATGTCTGTGTCAGCTTTGAGTCGTCTTGGGTATGTCTATCAGCTTTGAGTCGTCTTGGGTATGTCTGTGTCAGCTTTGAGTCGTCTTGGGTATGTCTGTATCAGCTTTGAGTCATCTTTGGTATGTCTTTGTCAGCTGTGAGTCGTCTTGGGTATGTCTGTGTCAGCTTTGAGTCGTCTTGGGTATGTCTGTGTCAGCTTTGAGTCGTCTTGGGTATGTCTGTATCAGCTTTGAGTCATCTTGGGTATGTCTTTGTCAGCTTTGAGTCGTCTTGGGTATGTCTGTGTCAGCTTTGAGTCGTCTTGGGTATGTCTGTATCAGCTTTCAGTCGTCTTGGGTATGTCTGTGTCAGCTTTGAGTCGTCTTGGGTATGTCTGTGTCAGTTTTGAGTCGTCTTGGGTATGTCTTTATTAGCTTTGAGTCGTCTTGGGTATGTCTGTGTCAGCTTTGAGTCATCTTGGGTATGTCTGTGTCAGCTTTGAGTTGTCTTGGGTATGTCTGTGTCAGCTTTGAGTCGTCTTGGGTATGTCTGTATCAGCTTTGAGTCTTCTTGGGTATGTCTGTATCAGCTTTGAGTCGTCTTGGGTATGTCTGTATCAGCTTTGAGTCTTCTTGGGTATGTCTGTATCAGCTTTGAGTCTTCTTGGGTATGTCTGTATCAGCTTTGAGTCGTCTTGGGTATGTCTGTATCAGCTTTGAGTCGTCTTGGGTATGTCTGTATCAGCTTTGAGTCGTCTTGGGTATGTCTGTGTCAGCTTTGAGTCGTCTTGGGTATGTCTGTGCCAGTTTTGAGTCGTCTTGGGTATGTCTTTGTCAGCTTTGAGTCGTCTTGGGTATGTCTGTGTCAGCTTTGAGTCATCTTGGGTATGTCTTTGTCAGCTTTGAGTCGTCTTGGGTATGTCTGTGTCAGCTTTGAGTCGTCTTGGGTATGTCTGTATCAGCTTTGAGTCTTCTTGGGTATGTCTGTGTCAGCTTTGAGTCGTCTTGGGTATGTCTGTGTCAGCTTTGAGTCGTCTTGGGTATGTCTTTGTCTGCTTTGAGTCGTCTTGGGTATGTCTGTGTCAGCTTTGAGTCATCTTGGGTATGTCTGTGTCAGCTTTGAGTCATCTTGGGTATGTCTGTATCAGCTTTGAGTCGTCTTGGGTATGTCTGTATCAGCTTTGAATCTTCTTGGGTATGTCTGTATCAGCTTTGAGTCGTCTTGGGTATGTCTGTGTCAGCTTTGAGTCGTCTTGGGTATGTCTGTGTCTGCTTTGAGTCGCCTTGGGTATGTCTGTGTCAGCTTTGAGTTGTCTTGGGTATGTCTGTGTCAGCTTTGAGTCATCTTGGGTATGTCTGTGTCAGCTTTGAGTTGTCTTGGGTATGTCTGTGTCAGCTTTGAGTCGTCTTGGGTATGTCTGTATCAGCTTTGAATCTTCTTGGGTATGTCTCTATCAGCTTTGAGTCATCTTGGGTATGTCTGTGTCAGCTTTGAGTCGTCTTGGGTATGTCTGTGTCTGCTTTGAGTCGCCTTGGGTATGTCTGTGTCAGCTTTGAGTCGTCTTGGGTATGTCTGTGTCAGCTTTGAGTCGTCTTGGGTATGTCTGTGTCAGCTTTGATTCGTCTTGGGTATGTCTGTGTCAGCTTTGAGTCGTCTCGGGTATGTCTGTGTCAGCTTTGAGTCATCTCGGGTATGTCTGTGTCAGCTTTGAGTCATCTTGGGTATGTCTATCAGCTTTGAGTCATCTTGGGTATGTCTGTATCAGCGTTGAGTCATCTTGGGTATGTCTGTGTCAGCTTTGAGTCATTTTGGTTATGACTGTATCAGTTTTGAGTCATCTTGGGTATGTCTGTGTCAGCTTTGAGTCGTCTTGGGTATGTCTGTATCAGCTTTGAGTCATCTTGGGTATGACTGTATCAGCTTTGAGTCATCTTGGGTATGTCTGTGTCAGCTTTGAGTCGTCTTGGGTATGTCTATCAGCTTTTAGTCGTCTTGGATATGTCTGTGTCAGCTTTGAGTCATCTTGGGTATGTCTGTGTCAGCTTTGAGTCGTCTTGGGTATGTCTATCAGCTTTGAGTCGTCTTGGGTATGTCTGTGTCAGCTTTGAGTCGTCTTGGGTATGTCTGTATCAGCTTTGAGTCATCTTTGGTATGTCTTTGTCAGCTGTGAGTCGTCTTGGGTATGTCTGTGTCAGCTTTGAGTCGTCTTGGGTATGTCTGTGTCAGCTTTGAGTCATCTTGGGTATGTCTGTATCAGCTTTGAGTCATCTTTGATATATCTTTGTCAGCTTTGAGTCGTCTTGGGTATGTCTGTGTCAGCTTTGAGTCGTCTTGGGTATGTCTGTATCAGCTTTGAGTCATCTTGGGTATGTCTTTGTCAGCTTTGAGTCGTCTTGGGTATGTCTGTGTCAGCTTTGAGTCGTCTTGGGTATGTCTGTATCAGCTTTGAGTCGTCTTGGGTATGTCTGTGTCAGCTTTGAGTCTTCTTGGGTATGTCTGTATCAGCTTTGAGTCATCTTGGGTATGACTGTATCAGCTTTGAGTCATCTTGGGTATGTCTGTGTCAGCTTTGAGTCGTCTTGGGTATGTCTATCAGCTTTTAGTCGTCTTGGATATGTCTGTGTCAGCTTTGAGTCATCTTGGGTATGTCTGTGTCAGCTTTGAGTCGTCTTGGGTATGTCTATCAGCTTTGAGTCGTCTTGGGTATGTCTGTGTCAGCTTTGAGTCGTCTTGGGTATGTCTGTATCAGCTTTGAGTCATCTTTGGTATGTCTTTGTCAGCTGTGAGTCGTCTTGGGTATGTCTGTGTCAGCTTTGAGTCGTCTTGGGTATGTCTGTGTCAGCTTTGAGTCATCTTGGGTATGTCTGTATCAGCTTTGAGTCATCTTTGGTATGTCTTTGTCAGCTTTGAGTCGTCTTGGGTATGTCTGTGTCAGCTTTGAGTCGTCTTGGGTATGTCTGTATCAGCTTTGAGTCATCTTGGGTATGTCTTTGTCAGCTTTGAGTCGTCTTGGGTATGTCTGTGTCAGCTTTGAGTGGTCTTGGGTATGTCTGTATCAGCTTTCAGTCGTCTTGGGTATGTCTGTGTCAGCTTTGAGTCGTCTTGGGTATGTCTGTGTCAGTTTTGAGTCGTCTTGGGTATGTCTTTATTAGCTTTGAGTCGTCTTGGGTATGTCTGTGTCAGCTTTGAGTCATCTTGGGTATGTCTGTGTCAGCTTTGAGTCGTCTTGGGTATGTCTGTGTCAGCTTTGAGTCGTCTTGGGTATGTCTGTATCAGCTTTGAGTCTTCTTGGGTATGTCTGTATCAGCTTTGAGTCGTCTTGGGTATGTCTGTATCAGCTTTGAGTCTTCTTGGGTATGTCTGTATCAGCTTTGAGTCTTCTTGGGTATGTCTGTATCAGCTTTGAGTCGTCTTGGGTATGTCTGTATCAGCTTTGAGTCGTCTTGGGTATGTCTGTATCAGCTTTGAGTCATCTTGGGTATGTCTGTATCAGCTTTGAGTCATCTTGGGTATGTCTCTGTCAGCTTTGAGTCGTCTTTGGTATGTCTGTGTCAGCTTTGAGTCGTCTTGGGTATGTCTGTATCAGCTTTGAGTCATCTTGGGTATGTCTTTGTCAGCTTTGAGTCGTCTTGGGTATGTCTGTGTCAGCTTTGAGTCGTCTTGGGTATGTCTGTATCAGCTTTGAGTCGTCTTGGGTATGTCTGTGTCAGCTTTGAGTCGTCTTGGGTATGTCTGTGTCAGTTTTGAGTCGTCTTGGGTATGTCTTTATTAGCTTTGAGTCGTCTTGGGTATGTCTGTGTCAGCTTTGAGTCATCTTGGGTATGTCTGTGTCAGCTTTGAGTTGTCTTGGGTATGTCTGTGTCAGCTTTGAGTCGTCTTGGGTATGTCTGTATCAGCTTTGAATCTTCTTGGGTATGTCTGTATCAGCTTTGAGTCGTCTTGGGTATGTCTGTATCAGCTTTGAGTCTTCTTGGGTATGTCTGTATCAGCTTTGAGTCTTCTTGGGTATATCTGTATCAGCTTTGAGTCGTATTGGGTATGTCTGTATCAGCTTTGAGTCGTCTTGGGTATGTCTGTATCAGCTTTGAGTCATCTTGGGTATGTCTGTATCAGCTTTGAGTCATCTTGGGTATGTCTGTGTCAGCTTTGAGTCGTCTTGGGTATGTCTGTGTCAGCTTTGAGTCGTCTTTGGTATGTCTGTGTCAGCTTTGAGTCGTCTTGGGTATGTCTGTGTCAGCTTTGCATATCAGGATTTGGGGATTTTCTCCCATTCTTCCTTGCAGATTTTCTCAAGCTCTGTTAAGTTAGATGGGGAGCGGCGGTGAACAGCAATTTTCAAGTCTTTCCACAGATTTTCAATGGGATTCAAGTCAGGGCTTTTGCTGGTCCACTCAAGGACTTTCACATTCTTGTTCTGAAACCATTCCAGTGTTGCTTTGGCTGTACGCTTGGGGTTATTGTCCTGTTGGAACGTAAATCTTCTCCCCAGTCTGAGGTCATTTGCACTCTGAAGCAGGTTCTCATCAAGGATTTGGCTGTATTTGGCTTAATTCATTGTTCTCTCTATCCTTACCAGACTCCCAGTCCCTGCCGCTGAAAAGCAACCCCATAGCATGATGCTGCTACCACCATGCCTTTTTGTCTGATCAGACCACAGAAAATGTTGCCTTATGCTCTCAGAGTCTTTCACGTGCCTTTTCGCAAACTCTAGGCACGCTGTCATGTGCCTTTTTCTCAGGAGTGGCTTCCGTCTGGCCACTCACCCGTAAAGCCCAGATTGGTGAAGTGCTGTAGAGACTGTCCTCCTTCTGGCAGGTTCTCCCATCTCAGCCAAGGAACTCTGTAGTTCTGTCAGAGTGGTCATCGGGTTCTTGGTCACCTCCCTGAACCAAAGGTCCTTTTTTTGCCCGGTTGCTCAGTTTGGTCAGAAGGCCAGCTCTAGGCATTCTGGGTAGACTCTGCTGGACGACGGAGACCTTGGAAACGCTCAACACACTGAGATCTCTGAGATCCACGGACAGTTCCTTGTACATGGTATAGTCGACGTGCCCTTGAGCAAGGCACTTAACCCTAACTGCGCCTGTAAGTCGCTCTGGATGAGCGCTAAATGACTCAAATGTAGATGTTTCTGCTCTGACATTCACTGTGGGACCTTTACATAGACAGGTGTGTTTTTTTTTTCTTCTTCTAAATCATGTCCAAACAATTGAATTGGCCACCGGTCGGACTCCAATCAAGTTGTAATGACATCTCAAGTATGATCAAAGGAAATTGGATGCACCTGAGCTCAATTTGGAGTGTCATAGCAAAGGGGTGTTAATACTTACAGTATGGAAATAAGATATTTCTGGTATTTCATTGGTCAATACAAAAAAAACACATATTTCAGTTTTGTCATAATAATAGACAGTAGCAGCAGTATACTGTAGGTAGGGGTAAAGTGACTAGACAACAGGATAGATAATAGACAGTAGCAGCAGTATACTGTAGGTAGGGGTAAAGGGACTAGACAACAGGATAGATAATAGACAGTAGCAGCAGTATACTGTAGGTAGGGGTAAAGTGACTAGGCAACAGGATAGATAATAGACAGTAGCAGCAGTATACTGTAGGTAGGGGTAAAGTGACTAGGCAACAGGATAGATAATAGACAGTAGCAGCAGTATACTGTAGGTAGGGGGTAAAGTGACTAGGCAACAGGATAGATAATAGACAGTAGCAGCAGTATACTGTAGGTAGGGGTAAAGTGACTAGACAACAGGATAGATAATAGACAGTAGCAGCAGTATACTGTAGGTAGGGGTAAAGTGACTAGGCAACAGGATGGATAATAGACAGTAGCAGCAGTATACTGTAGGTAGGGGTAAAGTGACTAGACAACAGGATAGATAATAGACAGTAGCAGCAGTATACTGTAGGTAGGGGTAAAGTGACTAGGCAACAGGATAGATAATAGACAGTAGCAGCAGTATACTGTAGGTAGGGGGTAAAGTGACTAGACAACAGGATAGATAATAGACAGTAGCAGCAGTATACTGTAGGTAGGGGTAAAGTGACTAGGCAACAGGATAGATAATAGACAGTAGCAGCAGTATACTGTAGGTAGGGTAAAGTGACTAGACAACAGGATAGATAATAGACAGTAGCAGCAGTATACTGTAGGTAGGGGTAAAGTGACTAGACAACAGGATAGATAATAGACAGTAGCAGCAGTATACTGTAGGTAGGGGTAAAGTGACTAGACAACAGGATAGATAATAGACAGTAGCAGCAGTATACTGTAGGTAGGGGTAAAGTGACTAGGCAACAGGATAGATAATAGACAGTAGCAGCAGTATACTGTAGGTAGGGGTAAAGTGACTAGGCAACAGGATAGATAATAGACAGTAGCAGCAGTATACTGTAGGTAGGGGGTAAAGTGACTAGACAACAGGATAGATAATAGACAGTAGCAGCAGTATACTGTAGGTAGGGGTAAAGTGACTAGACAACAGGATAGATAATAGACAGTAGCAGCAGTATACTGTAGGTAGGGGTAAAGTGACTAGACAACAGGATAGATAATAGACAGTAGCAGCGGTATACTGTAGGTAGGGGGTAAAGTGACTAGGCAACAGGATAGATAATAGACAGTAGCAGCAGTATACTGTAGGTAGGGGGTAAAGTGACTAGACAACATGATAGATAATAGACAGTAGCAGCAGTATACTGTAGGTAGGGGTAAAGTGACTAGGCAACAGGATAGATAATAGACAGTAGCAGCAGTATACTGTAGGTAGGGGTAAAGTGACTAGGCAACAGGATAGATAATAGACAGTAGCAGCAGTATACTGTAGGTAGGGGGTAAAGTGACTAGACAACAGGATAGATAATAGACAGTAGCAGCAGTATACTGTAGGTAGGGGGTAAAGTGACTAGACAACAGGATAGATAATAGACAGTAGCAGCAGTATACTGTAGGTAGGGGTAAAGTGACTAGACAACAGGATAGATAATAGACAGTAGCAGCAGTATACTGTAGGTAGGGGTAAAGTGACTAGACAACAGGATAGATAATAGACAGTAGCAGCAGTATACTGTAGGTAGGGGTAAAGTGACTAGGCAACAGGATAGATAATAGACAGTAGCAGCAGTATACTGTAGGTAGGGGTGAAGTGACTAGACAACAGGATAGATAATAGACAGTAGCAGCAGTATACTGTAGGTAGGGGGTAAAGTGACTAGACAACAGGATAGATAATAGACAGTAGCAGCAGTATACTGTAGGTAGGGGTAAAGTGACTAGGCAACAGGATAGATAATAGACAGTAGCAGCAGTATACTGTAGGTAGGGGTAAAGTGACTAGACAACAGGATAGATAATAGACAGTAGCAGCAGTATACTGTAGGTAGGGGTAAAGTGACTAGGCAACAGGATAGATAATAGACAGTAGCAGCAGTATACTGTAGGTAGGGGTAAAGTGACTAGACAACAGGATAGATAATAGACAGTAGCAGCAGTATACTGTAGGTAGGGGTAAAGTGACTAGACAACAGGATAGATAATAGACAGTAGCAGCAGTATACTGTAGGTAGGGGTAAAGTGACTAGGCAACAGGATAGATAATAGACAGTAGCAGCAGTATACTGTAGGTAGGGGTAAAGTGACTAGACAACAGGATAGATAATAGACAGTAGCAGCAGTATACTGTAGGTAGGGGTAAAGGGACTAGACAACAGGATAGATAATAGACAGTAGCAGCAGTATACTGTAGGTAGGGGGTAAAGTGACTAGGCAACAGGATAGATAATAGACAGTAGCAGCAGTATACTGTAGGTAGGGGTAAAGTGACTAGACAACAGGATAGATAATAGACAGTAGCAGCAGTATACTGTAGGTAGGGGTAAAGTGACTAGGCAACAGGATAGATAATAGACAGTAGCAGCAGTATACTGTAGGTAGGGGTAAAGTGACTAGACAACAGGATAGATAATAGACAGTAGCAGCAGTATACTGTAGGTAGGGGTAAAGTGACTAGGCAACAGGATAGATAATAGACAGTAGCAGCAGTATACTGTAGGTAGGGGTAAAGTGACTAGACAACAGGATAGATAATAGACAGTAGCAGCAGTATACTGTAGGTAGGGGTAAAGTGACTAGACAACAGGATAGATAATAGACAGTAGCAGCAGCGTATGTGATGAGTGTGTGTGTGTGTGGGGGGCGTCAGAATGCGTGTGTACGTGGGCGTATGTACAGTGCCTTGTAAAGTATTCATCCCCCTTGGCAGTTTTCCTATTTTGTTGCACTACAACCTGTAATTTAAATGGATTTCATGTAATGGACATACACAAAATAGTCCAAATTGGTGAAGTGAAATGAAAAAAATAACTTGTTTCAAAACATTCTAAAAAATAAATAACGGAAAAGTGGTGCGTGTATATGTATTCATCCCCTTTGCTATGAATCCCCTAAATAAGATCTGGTGCAACCAATTACCTTCAGAAGTCACATAATTAGTTAAATAAAGTCCACCTGTGTGCAATCTAAGTGTCACATGATCTCAGTATACATACACCTGTTCTGAAAGGCCCCAGAGTCTGCAACACCACTAAGCAAGGGGCACCACCAAGCAAGCGGCACCATGAAGACCAAGGAGCTCTCCAAACAGGTCAGGGACAAAGTTTTGGAGAAGTACAGATCAGGGTTGGGTTATAAAAAAATATCTGAAACTTTGAACATCCCACGGAGCACCATTAAATCCATTATAAAAAAATATGGCACCACAACAAGCCTGCCAAGAGTGGGCCGCCCACCAAAACTCACGGACCAGGCAAGGAGGGCATTAATCAGAGAGGTAACAAAGAGACCAAAGATAACCCTGAAGGAGCTGCAAAGCTCCACAGCGGAGATTGGAGTATCTGTCCATAGAACCACTTTAAGCCGTACACTCCACAGAGCTGGGCTTTACGGAAGAGTGGCCAGAAAAAAGCCATTGCTTAAAGAAAAAAAATAAGCAAACACGTTTGGTGTTCGCCAAAAGGCATGTGGGAGACTCCCCAAACATATGGAAGAAGGTTCTCTGAGCTTTTTGGCCATCAAGGACAACGCTATGTCTGGCGTAAACCCAACACCTCTCATTACCCCGAGAACATCATCCCCACAGTGAAGCATGGTGGTGGCAGCATCATGCTGTGGGGATGTTTTTTCATCGGCAGGGACTGGGAAACTGGTCAGAATTGAAGGAATGATGGGATGGCGCTAAATACAGGGAAATTCTTGAGGGAAACCTGTTTCAGACTTCCAGAGATTTGAGACTGGGACGGAGGTTCACCTTCCAGCAGGACAATGACCATAAGCATTCTACTAAAGCAACACTTGAGTAGTTTAAGGGGAAACATTTAAATGTCTTGGAATGGCCTAGTCAAAGCCCAGACCTCAATCCAATTGAGAATCTGTGGTATGACTTAAAGATTGCTGTACACCAGTGGAACCCATCCAACTTTAAGGAGCTGGAGCAGTTTTGCCTTGAAGAATGGGCAAAAATCCCAGTGGCTAGATGTGCCAAGCTTATAGAGACATACCCCAAGAGACTTGCAGCTGTAAATGCTGTAAAAGTATTGACTTTGGGGGGGTGAATAGTTATGCACGCTCAAGTTTTCTGTTTTTTTGTCTTATTTCTTGTTTGTTTCACAATAAAAAATATTTAGCATCTTCAAAGTGGTAGGCATGTTGTGTAAATCAAATGATACAAACCCACCCAAAATCAATTTTAATTCCAGGTTGTAAGGCAACAAAATAGGAAAAATACCAAGGGGGGTGAATACTTTCGCTAGCCACTGGGTAAAAATATTACTGTAGAACTATGTTGTAGACAGTTTTAATATATTACGGTAGAACTATGTTGTAGTTAGTTTTAATATATTACTGTAGAACTATGTTGTAGACAGTTTTAATATATTACTGTAGAACTATGTTGTAGACAGTTTTAATATGTTACTGTAGAACTATGTTGTAGACAGTTTTAATATATTACTGTAGAACTATGTTGTAGACAGTTTTAAAATATTACTGTAGAACTATGTTGTAGACAGTTTTAATATATTACTGTAGAACTATGTTGTAGACAGTTTTAATATATTACTGTAGAACTATGTTGTAGACAGTTTTAAATATTACTGTAGAACTATGTTGTAGACAGTTTTAATATATTACTGTAGAACTATGTTGTAGACAGTTTTAATATATTACTGTAGAACTATGTTGTAGACAGTTTTAAATATATTACTGTAGAACTATGTTGTAGACAGTTTTAATATATTACTGTAGAACTATGTTGTAGACAGTTTTAATATATTACTGTAGAACTATGTTGTAGACAGTTTTAATATATTACTGTAGAACTATGTTGTAGACAGTTTTAATATATTACTGTAGAACTATGTTGTAGACAGTTTTAATATATTACTGTAGAACTATGTTGTAGACAGTTTTAATATATTACTGTAGAACTATGTTGTAGACAGTTTTAAAATATTACTGTAGAACTATGTTGTAGACAGTTTTAATATATTACTGTAGAACTATGTTGTAGACAGTTTTAATATATTACTGTAGAACTATGTTGTAGACAGTTTTAAAATATTACTGTAGAACTATGTTGTAGACAGTTTTAATATATTACTGTAGAACTATGTTGTAGACAGTTTTAATATATTACTGTAGAACTATGTTGTAGACAGTTTTAATATATTACTGTAGAACTATGTTGTAGACAGTTTTAATATATTACTGTAGAACTATGTTGTAGACAGTTTTAATATATTACTGTAGAACTATGTTGTAGACAGTTTTAATATATTACTGTAGAACTATGTTGTAGACAGTTTTAATATATTACTGTAGAACTATGTTGTAGACAGTTTTAATATATTACTGTAGAACTATGTTGTAGACAGTTTTAATATATTACTGTAGAACTATGTTGTAGACAGTTTTAATATATTACTGTAGAACTATGTTGTAGACAGTTTTAATATATTACTGTAGAACTATGTTGT
>NW_025536021.1:32500-37500 GCF_020615455.1 Coregonus clupeaformis | reverse complement strand
TCATATCAATGTTCATTAATATTAACACTTGAGCCCACACACACACACACACACACACACACACACACACACACACAGTCAAGTACTGTTAAAGCTCCAGTCAATCTAAATGAGTGTTCTCCCAATTGTTGATTGGACGGTTGACTACAGGAAAAAAATAACTGGCTCTATGGATACAAAATACAAACAGCTTTTAAACCTGTCCAACAATGTTATGAGTTCCACAGAAGACAATAAGACCAGGTATAGTGATATAGCTAGGAAGCTGCTGCAGTAAATGTGATGGATCGAAGCTGCTGCAGTAAATGTGATGGATCGAAGCTGCTGCAGTAAATGTGATGGATCGAAGCTGCTGCAGTAAATGTGATGGATCGAAGCTGCTGCAGTAAATGTGATGGATCGAAGCTACTGCAGTAAATGTGATGGATCGAAGCTGCTGCAGTAAATGTGATGGATCGAAGCTGCTGCAGTAAATGTAATGGATCGAAGCTGCTGCAGTAAATGTGATGGATCGTTCCAGATATAGTGATGTAGTTACCCACTGGGCAAAAGCTGGTTGAATCAACATTGTTTCCATTTCTTTTCAACAAAAAGATGCAATGTGATGACGTTGAATCAACTTGGAAAACTGATTGGATTTGAAAAAGTCATTAAAGTAAGGGGAATGTTGTCTTTTTTTCACCCACATTTTTACCTTAATCCAATGACATGGTGACATTATTTGTTAATTTCATGTTGAATTCACGTTGGTTTACAAGTCAACCAAATATCCAGTTGGTAGGTAGCTACCAGTGTTGTAATACTCCAGACCAGACCAGTCTCCAGACCACGTATTGAGTGTCTCAGTCTTGACTCGGTCTCAGACAGTGAGGACTTGTAATTTCTTCCCGAGACCAGCAGAGTAAAAAACTCATAACTATCAGCTTCCATTCAGTCAGCGCATAAAACCGCTTCGCCAGGCCAAATATATACACGACTTTCTTTGAAACGTTAATATCTTAAGTATTTATATCTATTATAGACATGTTTGCGCAGTGGTGAACCTATAGGCCTTCAGTGGTGACAGTGGTGAACCTATAGGCCTTCAGTGGTGAACCTATAGGCCTTCAGTGGTGACAGTGGTGAACCTATAGTCCTTCAGTGGTGAAAGTGGTGAACCTATAGGCCTTCAGTGGTGACAGTGGTGAACCTATAGGCCTTCAGTGGTGAACCTATAGGCCTTCAGTGGTGAACCTATAGGCCTTCAGTGGTGACAGTGGTGAACCTATAGGCCTTCAGTGGTGAACCTATATGCCTTCAGTGGTGAACCTATAGGCCTTCAGTGGTGACAGTGGTGAACCTATAGGCCTTCAGTGGTGACAGTGGTGAACCTATAGGCCTTCAGTGGTGAACCTATAGGCCTTCAGTGGTGAACCTATAGGCCTTCAGTGGTGACAGTGGTGAACCTATAGGCCTTCAGTGGTGAACCTATAGGCCTTCAGTGGTGAACCTATAGGCCTTCAGTGGTGACAGTGGTGAACCTATAGGCCTTCAGTGGTGAACCTATAGGCCTTCAGTGGTGAACCTATAGGCCTTCAGTGGTGAACCTATAGGCCTTCAGTGGTGACAGTGGTGAACCTATAGGCCTTCAGTGGTGACAGTGGTGAACCTATATGCCTTCAGTGGTGAACCTATAGGCCTTCAGTGGTGACAGTGGTGAACCTATAGGCCTTCAGTGGTGACAGTGGTGAACCTATAGGCCTTCAGAGTGTGACAGGTTCGTGATTCTGAAAGGACAGCAACCGTAATACCAGAGAACTCATGTAGGAGAGTTCACTTTTTGTAAACCCAAAGGGCCAGTGGTGTAGTGGAGGCTATACGCTGGTATAAACCGTAAACCCAAAGGGCCAGTGGTGTAGTGGAGGCTCTACGCAGGTATAAACCGTAAACCCAAAGGGCCAGTGGTGTAGTGGAGGCTATACGCAGGTATAAACCGTAAACCCAAAGGGCCAGTGGTGTAGTGGAGGCTCTACGCAGGTATAAACCGTAAACCCAAAGGGCCAGTGGTGTAGTGGAGGCTATACGCAGGTATAAACCGTAAACCCAAAGGGCCAGTGGTGTAGTGGAGGCTCTACGCAGGTATAAACCGTAAACCCAAAGGGCCAGTGGTGTAGTGGAGGCTCTACGCAGGTATAAACCGTAAACCCAAAGGGCCAGTGGTGTAGTGGAGGGCTCTACGCAGGTATAAACCGTAAACCCAAAGGGCCAGTGGTGTAGTGGAGGCTCTACGCAGGTATAAACCGTAAACCCAAAGGGCCAGTGGTGTAGTGGAGGCTATACGCAGGTATAAACCGTAAACCCAAAGGGCCAGTGGTGTAGTGGAGGCTCTACGCAGGTATAAACCGTAAACCCAAAGGGCCAGTGGTGTAGTGGAGGCTCTACGCAGGTATAAACCGTAAACCCAAAGGGCCAGTGGTGTAGTGGAGGCTATACGCAGGTATAAACCGTAAACCCAAAGGGAAAGTGGTGTAGTGGAGGCTATACGCAGGTATAAACCGTAAACCCAAAGGGCCAGTGGTGTAGTGGAGGCTCTACGCAGGTATAAACCGTAAACCCAAAGGGCCAGTGGTGTAGTGGAGGCTCTACGCAGGTATAAACCGTAAACCCAAAGGGCCAGTGGTGTAGTGGAGGCTATACGCAGGTATAAACCGTAAACCCAAAGGGCCAGTGGTGTAGTGGAGGCTATACGCAGGTATAAACCGTAAACCCAAAGGGCCAGTGGTGTAGTGGAGGCTCTACGCAGGTATAAACCTTAAACCCAAAGGGCCAGTGGTGTAGTGGAGGCTCTACGCAGGTATAAACCGTAAACCCAAAGGGCCAGTGGTGTAGTGGAGGCTCTACGCAGGTATAAACCGTAAACCCAAAGGGCCAGTGGTGTAGTGGAGGCTCTACGCAGGTATAAACCGTAAACCCAAAGGGCCAGTGGTGTAGTGGAGGCTCTACGCAGGTATAAACCATAAACCCAAAGGGCCAGTGGTGTAGTGGAGGCTATACGCAGGTATAAACCGTACGCCCACTTTTTTTCCAAAAACATCCTCTTTGATGACACCTGCTGCAGCCGCTGCAAACTAGCCGACAACCAAAGCTAGCTAGCTAGACCGCGGGAAAACTACTGCTCGCTAATGCACAGTGACCCGTTGGCCTTCGAGAAGGCAGAAGTTTCCATGCGTTTTTATAAAAACAGTCCCTACCCATTAAGTCAAAATGTGATTGGTTGATTCTACTGTCACTCCAACATTTTGCCCCTAATACAGTTGAATGGCAGATGCCTTCTATCTAGCTTCTGATGACCTAGCCAATGGCTGACTTTGCCAGCTACATTTATGTCCCCAGAGACCAGAAAATACAAATCCTGATCGGATCTCTTTGAAAATAATAATAATAAAATAATAATATAATTATAATTATTTTATAAATCCTTAGCCCTTCTCTGAAGGCGTAGAAGGCCCATTGTTCCCCACTGTGTTTGGGTTAGTCATCATTTGTAGAGTGGCTCTATTTTCCCTCCGCATGCATTTTTTCACTGTTCTGAATGTCTAAAGAATGTATATATTGTTCTGAAATATGAACACAGAAATACTGGACATTTTGGTGGTGATTTGACAAATCATTACAATCATGGTCTGGAATTGGACTCGCATGGTCTTGATTCGGTCTGGGACCCCTTGTCCCCCTCCCGCTCTTGGTCTTGACTCGGTCTCGCTATAGGTGGTCTCAAACACAACACTGGAAGCTACTGTTGATCTCTACTTCCTGTACATCTGTCCAGTGTGTGGGAAGTTACTGTTTATCTCTACTTCCTGTATATCTGTCCAGTGGGTAGGAAGTTACTGTTGATCTCTACTTCCTGTATATCTGTCCAGTGGGTAGGAAGTTACTGTTGATCTCTACTTCCTGTATATCTGTCCAGTAGGTAGGAAGTTACTGTTGATCTCTACTCCTTGTATATCTGTCCAGTGGGTAGGAAGTTACTGTTGATCTCTACTTCCTGTATATCTGTCCAGTGGGTAGGAAGCTACTGTTGATCTCTACTTCCTGTATATCTGTCCAGTGGGTAGGAAGTTACTGTTGATCGCTACTTCCTGTATATCTGTCCAGTGGGTAGGAAGCTACTGTTGATCTCTACTTCCTGTATATCTGTCCAGTGGGTAGGAAGCTACTGTTGATCTCTACTTCCTGTATATCTGTCCAGTGGGTAGGAAGTTACTGTTGATCTCTACTTCCTGTATATCTGTCCAGTGGGTAGGAAGCTACTGTTGATCTCTAAAATATTAAATCTGACCTCTGTGTTTGTATCCCCCCCCCCTCTCTCTCTCTCTATCTATCTCTCTGTCTCTCTCTCTCTCTCTCTCTCTCTCTCTCTCTCTCCCTCTCCCTCTCCCTTTCCCTCTCCCTCTCCCTCTCCCCTCTCCCCTCTCTCTCTCTCTCCAGATGGGTCGTTGGGAGAATGGGACCCTATCTCTTATGTTCCCAGTATGGCCCAGGTACAACTCTTATAAAATCAATTTACACTATTTACATGACATAGTTACATGTAATATACAGTTAATCAGTAGCCTGTTTACATGACATAGTTACATCTAGTTACACGCTAGTCTAACCCTAACCCCCTAGACAGGACACTAGTCTAACCCTAACCCCCTGGACAGGACACTAGTCTAACCCTAACCCCTGGACAGGACACTAGTCTAACCCTAACCCCCTAGACAGGACACTAGTCTAACCCTAACCCCCTAGACAGGACACTAGTCTAACCCTAACCCCCTGGACAGGACACTAGTCTAACCCTAACCCCCTAGACAGGACACTAGTCTAACCCTAACCCCCTGGACAGGACACTAGTCTAACCCTAACCCCCTAGACAGGACACTAGTCTAACCCTAACCCCCTGGACAGGACACTAGTCTAACCCTAACCCCTGGACAGGACACTAGTCTAACCCTAACCCCTGGACAGGACAC
>NW_025536021.1:10000-22500 GCF_020615455.1 Coregonus clupeaformis | reverse complement strand
TCCTCACTTCCTCTCCTCTCCTCCTCTCTTCCTCTCCTCTCCTCCTCTCTTCCTCTCCTCTCTTCCTCTCCTCTCCTCCTCTCCTCTCTTCCTCTCCTCTCTTCCTCTCCTCTCCTCCTCTCCTCTCTTCCTCTCCTCCTCCCTCTCCTCTCCCCTCCTCTCCTCTCCTCTCCTCCCCCCCTCTCCTCTCCTCTCCTCTCCTCTCTCTCCTCTCCTCTCCTCTCCTCTCCTCTCCTCTCCTCTCCTCTCCTCTCCTCTCCTCTCCTCTCTCTCCTCTTCCTCCCTTCCCTCTCCTCCTCCCTCTCCTCTCCTCTCCTCCTCTCTTCCTCTCCTCCTCACTTCCTCTCCTCCTCTTCTCTCCTCTCTTCCTCTCCTCCTCTCTCCTCTCCCTCCCTCTCTTCCTCTCCTCTCATCTCCTCTCCCTCTCCTCTCCTCCCCCCTCTCATCTCCTCTCTCTCTCTCTCTCTCCTCCCCTCTCTCCTCCTCTCCTCCTTCCCCTCTCCCCTTCCTCTCCTCCTCCCCCCTCTCTCCTCCTCTCCTCCTTCCTCCTCTCTCCCCATCCTCTCCTCCACTCCCCCTCTCCTCTCTCCCCCTCTCCCTCCCCCCTCTCTCCCTCTTCCTCTCCATTCCTCCCCCTCTCCTCCCCCACCTCCTCTCCTTCCTCTTCTCTCCTCCTCCTCCTCCTCCCTCTCTCCTCTCCTCTCCTCCTCTCCTCTCCTCCCTCTCTCTCCTCTACTCCCCTCTCCTCTCCTCTCGTCTCCTCCTTCTCTTCTCCCTCTCCTCCCTCCCCCTCTCTCCTTCTCTCCTCCCCCCTCATCCTCTCCTCTCCTCTCTCCTCTCCTCTCCTCTCCTCTCATCTTCTCCTCCCTCTCTTCTCTTCTCTTCTCTTCTCTTCCCTCTTCTCTTCTCTTCTCTTCTCTTCTCTTCTCTCTCTCCTCTCCTCCTCTCCCTCTCCTCTCCTCTCCTCTCTTCCCCCTCTCCTCTCCTCTCCTCTCCTCCCCCTCTCCTCTCTTCTCTCCCTCTTCTCTCCTACTCCCCCCTCTCCTCTCCTCTACTCCCCCTCTCCTCTCTCCTCTCCTCTCGTCTTCTCCCTATCCTCCCCTCCCCTCTCCTCCTCCTCCACCTCCTCCTCTCCTCATCTCCCTCTCCTCTCTCCTTCTCTCCTCCCCCTCTCCTCCCTCCCCTCCCCTCTCCTCTCCTCTCCTCTCCTCTCCCTCTCCTCTCCTCTCCTCTCCTCTCCCTCTCCTCTCCTCTCTCTCCTCTCCTCTCCTCTCCTCCCCTGTCCTCCCCTGTCCTCTTCTCTCCTCTCCCTCTCATCTCCTCTCTCCCTCTTCTCTCCACTCCTCCCCTCTCTTCCCCTCTCCTCATCTCTCTCCCTCTTCTCTCCTCTCCTCTCCTCCCCTCTCCTCTCCTCCTCTCCTCTCCTCTCCTCTCCTCTCCTCTCCTCTCCTCTTCTCTCCTCTCCTCTCCTCTCCTTTCCTCTCCTCCCCTCTCTTCTCCCCTCCTCTCATCTCCTCTCCTCCCCTCTCCTCTCCCTCTCATCTCCTCTCTCCCTCTTCTCTCCACTCCTCCCCCTCTCTTCCCCCTCTCCTCTCCTCTCTCCCTCTTCTCTCTTCTCCTCTCTCCTCCCCCTCTCCTCTCTCCTCTCCTCTCCTCTCCTCTCCTCTCCTCTCCTCTCCTCTCCTCTCCTCTCCTCTCCTCTCCTCCCCCTCTCCTCTCTTCTCCCTCTTCTCTCCACTCCTCCCCCTCTCTTCCCCCCTCTCCTCTCCTCTCCTCTCTCCCCTCTTCTCTCTCTCCTCTCCTCCCCCTCTCCTCTCTCCTCTCCTCTCCTCTCCTCTCCTCTCCTCTCCTCTCCTCTCCTCCCCCTCTCCTCTCTTCTCTCCCTCTTCTCTCCACTCCTCCCCCTCTCCTCTCACTCTCGTCTCCCCCTCTCCCTCTCTTCCACCTCCTCCTCTCCTGCCCTGAGGCAGTGAGACTCTCAGCTCAGAGAAGATCCAAGGGAATAATGAGAAATATGGAAATGTTCAAACTCAAACTTGCAGTGATCTAACACGCCTCTCTCTGTCTTCTCTCTGTTTATCTCTCTCCCATTCACTCCCCCTCTCTCTCTCTCTCTCTCTCTTCTCTCTCTCTCTCTCTCTCTCTCTCTCTCTCGCTCTCTCTCTCTCTCTCTCTCTCTCTCTCTCTCTCTCTCTCTCTCTCTGTCTCGCTCTGTCTCTCGCTCTCTGTGTTCTCCGTCTCTTTCTGCCAGACTGTCTCTCTTCATATCTCTCTGTCTGTCTTCCTCCTTCCCTCCTTCTCCCTCCATCTCTCCCTCCTCCATATCTCCTCCTCCATCTCTCCTCCCCTCCTTCCCTCCTCCATATCTCCTCCTCCATCTCTCCTCCCCTCCTTCTCCCCTCCATTCCTCCCTCCTCCATATCTCCTCCTCCATCTCTCCTCCCCTCCTTCCCTCCTCCATATCTCCTCCTCCCCTCCTTCTCCCCTCCATTCCTCCCTCCTCCATATCTCCTCCTCCATCTCTCCTCCCCTTCTTCTCCCCTCCATATCTCCTCCTCCATCTCTCCTCCCCTCCTTCTCCCCTCCATATCTCCTCCTCCATCTATCCTCCCCTCTTTCTCCCCTAAATCTCTCCTCCTCCATCTCTCCTCCCTCCATCTCTCCTCTCCATCTCTCTCCTCCTCCATCTCTCCCTCTCCATCTCCCTCCTCCATCTCTCCTCCTCCATCTCTCCTCCTCCATCTCTCCTCCTCCATCTCTCCTACTCCATCTCTCCCTCCTCCCTCTCTCCCTCCTCCATCTCTCCTCCTCCATCTCTCCCTCCTCCATCTCTCCCTCTCCATCTCTCCTCATCCATCTATCCTCCTCCATCTCTCCCTCCTCCATCTCTCCCTCCTCCATCTCTCCCTCTCCATCTCTCCCCTCCTCCATCTCTTCTCCTCCATCTCTCCTACTCCATCTCTCCTCCTCCATCTCTCCCTCCTCCATCTCTCCTCCATCTCTCTCTCCTCAGTCTCTCTCCTGTCTGCTTCATATGGGTGTTACTGAGATGAATGATAACTATGTATCTACAGGTGTGACGTCAGAAGCGCTTTACAAAGTGCTGGTGTTGCTGATGACTGCTTTTACCCCAAATAAAGTCCAGTCAAATAAAGTAGTTTTGAAACTCTCTCCTTCACTCCCTCTCTCTCTCTGCCTTTTATTCTCCCTCCCTATGCCCCCTCCCCTATCTCCCCCCTCCTCTCTCTTTCTCTCCCCCTCTTCATCTCTATCTCCTCTCCCCTTCCTCTCTCTCCCTCCCCCCCTCTCTCTCCTCCCTCCCTCTTTTCCCTCCCTCCTCTCCTTCCCTCCCCCCTCTCTCTCCATCACCCTCCTCTCATTCCCTCCCCCCCCTCTCTCTCTCTCTCCCTCCTCTCTCTCTCCCTCCCCCTCTCTCTCCCTCCTCCTCTCTCCCTCCCTCCTCTCTCTCTCCCTCCTCCTCCTCCCTCCTCTCCTTCCCTCCTCCTCTCTATCTCCCTCCCCTCCTCTCTCTCCCTGCCCCTCCTCTCCATCCCTCCCCCTCCTCTCTCTCCTGCCCTCCTCTCTCCCTCCCTCCTCCTCTCTCTCCCTCCCCCTCCTCTCTTTCCTCTCCCTCCCCCTCCTCTCCTTCCCTCCTCTCTCCCCTCCCCCTCCCCTCCCTCCCCTCCCCCCTCCTCCCTCCTCCCTTCCCACCTCTCTCTCTCTCCCCCTCTCCCTCCCTCCCCCTCTATCTCTCTACCCGCCTCCCCCTCTCTCTCAGAGCCCTTCAGCGCGTCTGTCTGGGTGATGATGTTTGTGATGCTGCTACTGGTCACAGCCATCGCTGTCTTCCTGTTTGAGTTCGTCAGTCCACTGGGATTCAACCGCAACTTGGCCCAGGGCAAAGGTACACTCTCTCTCTCTCTCTCTCACACATACACACACACACACACACACACACACACACATAACACACACACACACACAACCCCTTAACTTTAACCTCAGCCCCAATACTAACCGCTGACCTTATATCCATTATAGCAATGTAATCTACAGCTGTTAGCAGTGAAACAATGTTTATAATCTACAGCTGTTAGCAGTGAAACACTGTTTATAATCTACAGCTGTTAGCAGTGAAACACTGTTTATAATCTACAGCTGTTAGCAGTGAAACACTGTTTATAATCTACAGCTGTTAGCAGTGAAACACTGTTTATAATCTACAGCTGTTAGCAGTGAAACACTGTTTATGATCTACAGCTATTAGCAGTGAAACACTGTTTATAATCTACAGCTGTTAGCAGTGAAACACTGTTTATAATCTACAGCTGTTAGCAGTGAAACACTGTTTCACATAATCTACAGCTGTTAGCAGTGAAAACACTGTTTATAATCTACAGCTGTTAGCAGTGAAACACTGTTTATAATCTACAGCTGTTAGACGTGAAACACTGTTTATCAACGTAATCTACAGCTGTTAGCAGTGAAACACTGTTTATAATCTACAGCTGTTAGCAGTGAAACACTGTTTATAATCTACAGCTGTTAGCAGTGAAACACTGTTTATAATCTACAGCTGTTAGCAGTGAAACACTGTTTATAATCTACAGCTGTTAGCAGTGAAACACTGTTTATAATCTACAGCTGTTAGCAGTGAAAAACTGTTTGTAATCTACAGCTGTTAGCAGTGAAACACTGTTTATAATCTACAGCTGTTAGCAGTGAAACACTGTTTATAATCTACAGCTGTTAGCAGTGAAACACTGTTTATAATCTACAGCTGTTAGCAGTGAAACACTGTTTATAATCTACAGCTGTTAGACGTGAAACACTGTTTATCAACGTAATCTACAGCTGTTAGCAGTGAAACACTGTTTATAATCTACAGCTGTTAGCAGTGAAACACTGTTTATAATCTACAGCTGTTAGCAGGGAAACACTGTTTATAATCTACAGCTGTTAGCAGTGAAACACTGTTTATAATCTACAGCTGTTAGCAGTGAAACACTGTTTATAATCTACAGCTGTTAGCAGTGAAACACTGTTTATAATCTACAGCTGTTAGCATTGAAAAACTGTTTGTAATCTACAGCTGTTAGCAGTGAAACTTTAATCTCCTGTTGCACTGTTTATCATCTACAGCTGTTAGCGGTGATACACTGTTTATAATCTACAGCTGTTAGCAGTGAAACACTGTTTATAATCTACAGCTGTTAGCGGTGATACACTGTTTATAATCTACAGCTGTTAGCAGTGAAACACTGTTTATAATCTACAGCTGTTAGACGTGAAACACTGTTTATCAACGTAATCTACAGCTGTTAGCAGTGAAACACTGTTTATAATCTACAGCTGTTAGCAGTGATACACTGTTTGTAATCTACAGCTGTTAGCAGTGAAACACTGTTTATAATCTACAGCTGTTAGCAGTGAAATACTGTTTATATCAATGTATTCTACAGCTGTTAGCAGTGAAACACTGTTTATAAACTACAGCTGTTAGCAGTGAAACACTGTTTATAATCTACAGCTGTTAGCAGTGAAACACTGTTTATAATCTACAGCTGTTAGCAGTGAAACACTGTTTATAATCTACAGCTGTTAGCAGTGAAACACTGTTTATAATCTACAGCTGTTAGCAGTGAAACACTGTTTATCATCTACAGCTGTTAGCAGTGAAACACTGTTAATATCAATGTAATCTACAGCTGTTAGCAGTGAAACACTGTTTATAATCTACAGCTGTTAGCAGTGAAACACTGTTTATAATCTACAGCTGTTAGCAGTGAAACACTGTTTATAATCTACAGCTGTTAGCAGTGAAACACTGTTTATATCAACGTAATCTACAGCTGTTAGCAGTGAAACACTGTTTATATCAACGTAATCTACAGCTGTTAGCAGTGAAACACTGTTTATAACCTACAGCTGTTAGCAGTGATACACTGTTTATAATCTACAGCTGTTAGCAGTGAAACACTGTTTATAATCTACAGCTGTTAGCAGTGAAACACTGTTTATAATCTACAGTTGTTAGCAGTGAAACACTGTTTATAATCTACAGCTGTTAGCAGTGAAACACTGTTTATCAACGTAATCTACAGCTGTTAGCAGTGCAGGGGTACCAGGTAGTAATGAGGCTGTATACAGGAAGTAGCAGTTTTGAGTCAATGTGCAGGGGTACCAGGTAGTAATGAGGCTATATACAGGAAGTAGCAGTACTGATTCAATGTGCAGGGGTACCAGGTAGTAATGAGGCGATATACAAGGAGTAGCAGTACTGAGTCAATGTGAAGGGGTACCAGGTAGTAATGAGGCTATATACAGGAAGTAGCAGTACTGATTCAATGTGCAGGGGTACGAGGTAGTAATGAGGCTATATACAGGAAGTAGCAGTACTGAGTCAATGTGCAGGGGTACCAGGTAGTAATGAGGCTATATACAGGAAGTAGCAGTACTGAGTCAATGTGCAGGGGTACGAGGTAGTAATGAGGCTATATACAGGAAGTAGCAGTACTGAGTCAATGTGCAGGGGTACCAGGTAGTAATGAGGCTGTATACAGGAAGTAGCAGTACTGAGTCAATGTGCAGGGGTACCAGGTAGTAATGAGGCTATATACAGGAAGTACCAGTACTAAGTCAATGTACAGGGGTACGAGGTAGTTGAGGTAATTGAGGTAATACATTTTGTACAAGTAGGTAGGGGTAAAAGTGACTAGGCAATCAGGATAGAATATAAACAGAGCAGAAGCAGCCTACGTGAAGAGTGTCAGTGTGTGTGTGTGTCTGTGTGTGTGTGTGTTTGTGGCATCAATATTCCTGTGTGTGTATGTGTGTGTATGTAGTGTGTGTGTGAGTGTGGTGGAGTGTATTAGAGTGTCTGTGTAGTATGTGTGAGTGTGTGGGTAGAGTCCAGTGTGCATAGAGTCAGTTTAAGAAATACTGTAATATCACTTACTGTTAGTGTTACTGGTACCAGAGGCTACTGTGTACTAGTGGAGTGTCTGTTAGTATTACTGGTACCAGAGGCTACTGTGTACTAGTGGAGTGTCTGTTAGTGTTACTGGTACCAGAGGCTACTGTGTACTAGTGGAGTGTCTGTTAGTGTTACTGGTACCAGAGGCTACTGTGTACTAGTGGAGTGTCTGTTAGTATTACTGGTACCAGAGGCTACTGTGTACTAGTGGAGTGTCTGTTAGTATTACTGGTACCAGAGGCTACTGTGTACTAGTGGAGTGTCTGTTAGTGTTACTGGTACCAGAGGCTACTGTGTACCCTACTAGTGGAGTGTCTGTTAGTATTACTGGTACCAGAGGCTACTGTGTACTAGTGGAGTGTCTGTTAGTATTACTGGTACCAGAGGCTACTGTGTACTAGTGGAGTGTCTGGTAGTGTTACTAGTACCAGAGGTTACTGTGTACCAGTGGAGTGTCTGTTAGTATTACTGGTACCAGAGGCTACTGTGTACCAGTGGAGTGTCTGTTAGTATTACTGGTACCAGAGGCTACTGTGTACTAGTGGAGTGTCTGTTAGTATTACTGGTACCAGAGGCTACTGTGTACTAGTGGAGTGTCTGTTTGTGTTACTGGTACCAGAGGCTACTGTGTACTAGTGGAGTGTCTGTTAGTGTTACTGGTACCAGAGTCTACTGTGTACTAGTGGAGTGTCTGGTAGTGTTACTGGTACGAGAGGCTATTGTGTACTAGTGGAGTGTATGTTATTATTACTGGTACCAGAGGCTACTGTGTACTAGTGGAGTGTCTGTTAGTATTACTGGTACCAGAGGCTACTGTGTACTAGTGGAGTGTCTGTTAGTATTGCTGGTACCAGAGGCTACTGTGACTAGTGGAGTGTCTGTTAGTGTTACTGGTACCAGAGGCTACTGTGTACTAGTGGAGTGTTTGTTAGTGTTGCTGGTACCAGAGGCTACTGTGTACTAGTGGAGTGTCTGTTAGTATTACTGGTACCAGAGGCTACTGTGTACTAGTGGAGTGTCTGTTAGTATTACTGGTACCAGAGGCTACTGTGTACTAGTGGAGTGTCTGTTAGTGTTACTGGTACCAGAGGCTACTGTGTACTAGTGGAGTGTCTGTTAGTATTACTGGTACCAGAGGCTACTGTGTACTAGTGGAGTGTCTGTTAGTGTTACTGGTACCAGAGGCTACTGTGTACTACAAGAGTGTCTGTTAGTATTACTGGTACCAGAGGCTACTGTGTACTAGTGGAGTGTCTGTTAGTATTACTGGTACCAGAGGCTACTGTGTACTAGTGGAGTGTCTGTTAGTGTTACTGGTACCAGAGGCTACTGTGTACTAGTGGAGTGTCTGTTAGTGTTACTGGTACCAGAGGCTACTGTGTACTAGTGGAGTGTCTGTTAGTGTTACTGGTACCAGAGGCTACTGTGTACTAGTGGAGTGTCTGATAGTGTTACTGGTACCAGAGGCTTCTGTGTACTAGTGGAGTGTCTGTTAGTGTTACTTGTACCAGAGGCTACTGTGTACTAGTGGAGTGTATGTTATTATTACTGGTACCAGAGGCTACTGTGTACTAGTGTAGTGTCTGTTAGTGTTACTGGTACCAGAGGGGCTACTGTGTACTAGTGGAGTGTCTGTTAGTGTTACTGGTACCAGAGGCTACTGTGTACTAGTGGAGTGTATGTTAGTGTTACTGGTACCAGAGGCTACTGTGTACTAGTGGAGTGTCTGATAGTGTTACTGGTACCAGAGGCTCCTGTGTACTAGTGGAGTTTCTGTTAGTGTTACTTGTACCAGAGGCTACTGTGTACTAGTGGAGTGTATGTTATTATTACTGGTACCAGAGGCTACTGTGTACTAGTGTAGTGTCTGTTAGTGTTACTGGTACCAGAGGCTACTGTGTACTAGTGGAGTGTCTGTTAGTGTTACTGGTACCAGAGGCTACTGTGTACTAGTGGAGTGTCTGTTAGTATTACTGGTACCAGAGGCTACTGTGTACTAGTGGAGTGTCTGTTAGTGTTACTGGTACCAGAGGCTACTGTGTACTAGGGGAGTGTCTGTTAGTGTTACTGGTACCAGAGGCTACTGTGTACTAGTGGAGTGTCTGTTAGTGTTACTGGTACCAGAGGCTACTGTGTACTAGTGGAGTGTCTGTTAGTATTACTGGTACCAGAGGCTACTGTGTACTAGTGGAGTGTCTGTTAGTATTACTTGTACCAGAGGCTACTGTGTACTAGTGGAGTGTCTGGTAGTGTTACTGGTACCAGAGGCTACTGTGTACTAGTGGAGTGTCTGTTAGTATTACTGGTACCAGAGGCTACTGTGTACTAGTGGAGTGTCTGTTAGTATTACTGGTACCAGAGGCTATTGTGTACTAGTGGAGTGTCTGTTAGTGTTAGTGTGTAGTTGTAGTGTGTACTAGTATACTATAGTGTCTGTTAGTGTTAGTGTATTGTGTAGTTGTAGTGTGCTGTAGTGTAAACATAGCTGTAGTGTAAACATAGCTGTAGTGTAAACAGTGCTGTAGTGTAAACATTGCTGTTGTGTAAACATAGCTGTAGTGTAAACATTGCTGTTGTGTAAACATAGCTGTAGTGTAAACATTGCTGTTGTGTAAACATAGCTGTAGTGTAAACATTGCTGTTGTGTAAACATAGCTGTAGTGTAAACATTGCTGTTGTGTAAACATAGCTGTAGTGTAAACATTGCTGTTGTGTAAACATAGCTGTAGTGTAAACATAGCTGTAGTGTAAACATTGTTTTTGTGTAAACATAGCTGTAGTGTAAACATTGCTGTTGTGTAAACATAGCTGTAGTGTAAATTTAGCTGTTGTGTAAACATAGCTTTTGTGTAAACATAGCTGTAGTGTAAACATAGCTGTAGTGTAAATTTAGCTGTTGTGTAAACATAGCTGTAGTGTAAACATAGCTGTAGTGTAAACATAGCTGTAGTGTAAACATTGCTGTTGTGTAAACATAGCTGTAGTGTAAATTTAGCTGTTGTGTAAACATAGCTGTAGTGTAAACATAGCTGTAGTGTAAACATAGCTGTAGTGTAAACATTGCTGTTGTTTAAACATAGCTGTCGTGTAAACATTGCTGTAGTTCTCCCAGACAGTGTTCTCATGGGACCATTTAGTCTGTGTCTCATCTAATCAGGCTCACAAACAAACACACAAAACAACAACAGCAACAACATATTCATTAGATCAACAACACAATATCAACCAGATCATCCCAATCCAACAGAAAACAGGAATAACTCCAGGTGTTACATGTACACATACAGACAGTTATTACACCACGTCTTCTCGTCTCTGTCTCTGTCTCTGTCTCTGTCTCTGTCTCTGTCTGTCTCTCTCTCTCCTCTCTCTCTCTCTCCCTTTCTCTCTCATCTCTCTCTCTCTCTCTCTCTCTCTCCCTCTACCCCTCTCTCTCTCTCTCTCTCTCTCTCTCTCTCTCTCTCTCTCTCTCCCTCCTGAATTCTCTATCCTTGTTTTATTTCTCCCCCCCCTTCCCCCAGACCCCCACGGTCCATCGTTCACCGTTGGTAAGGCAGTGTGGCTGCTGTGGGGTCTGGTGTTCAACAACTCTGTTCCGGTCCAGAACCCTAAAGGCACCACCAGTAAGTTCATAGTGTCGGTGTGGGCCTTCTTCGCTGTCATCTTCCTGGCCTCGTACACAGCCAACCTGGCTGCCTTCATGATCCAGGAGGAGTTTGTGGACCAGGTCACCGGACTATCTGACAACAAGGTACAGGAGTGTGTCTGTGTGTGTGTGTCTGTGTGTGTGTCTGTGTGTCTGTGTGTGTGTGTGTGTGTGTGTGTGTCTCTGTGTGTGTGTGTGTGTGTGTGTGTGTGTGTGTGTGTGTGTGTGTGTGTGTGTGTGTGTGTGTGTGTGTGTGTGTGTGTGTGTGTGTGTGTGTGTGTGTGTGTGTCTGTGTTTGTGTGTGTGTGTGTGTGTGTGTGTGTGTGTGTGTGTGTGTGTGTGTGTGTGTGTGTGTGTGTGTGTGTGTGTGTGTGTGTGTGTGTGTGTGTGTGTGTGTGTGACAGACAGAGACACAAAGGCCTGTCCCGTTGAGGCCGGTGCATCATGGTCATGTTTTGTCTCTGTCCTTTGTGTCTCTCGTGTTTTATGTGTGTGTGTATGTGTGTGTATGAGCGTGTCAGTGTGTGTATGTGTGTGTATGAGCGTGTCAGTGTGTGTGTGTGTCCAGGAGGAGGTCACCGGACTGTCAGACAAAAAGGTAGAGGAGATGAACACACACACACACACACACACACACACACACCACAAACACTGACGCGCTCATACCAACACACACACTGACGCGCTCATACCAACACACACACTGACACGCTCATACCAACACACACACTGACACACTCATACCAACACACACACTGACGCGCTCATACCAACACACACACTGACACGCTCATACCAACACACACACTGACGCTCATACCAACACACACACTGACACGCTCATACCAACACACACACTGACGCGCTCATACCAACACACACACATGACACGCTCATACCAAACACACACACTGACACGCTCATACCAACACACACACTGACGCGCTCATACCACACACACACTGACACTCACACAAACACACACACTGACACTCACACAAACACACACACTGACGCGCTCACACAAACACACACACTGACACGCTCATACCAACACACACACTGACGCTCATACCAACACACACACATGACGCTCCATACCAACACACACACTGACGCGCTCATACCAACACACACACACTGCACACACACACACTGACGCGTCATACCAAACACACACACTGACGCGCTCATACTAACACCACACACTGACGCTCACACCAACACACACACTGACGCTCACACAAACACACACACTGACGCGCTCATACCAACACACACACTGACGCGCTCATACCAACACACACACTGACACGCTCATACCAACACACACACTGACGCTCACACAAACACACACACTGACGCTCATACCAACACACACACTGACGCGCTCATACCAACACACACACTGACGCCTCATACCAACACACACACTGACGCTACCTTATACCAACACACACACTGACGCGCTCATACCAACACACACACTGACACGCTCATACCAACACACACACTGACGCGCTCATACCAACACACACACTGACACGCTCATGACCAAACACACACACTGACGCGCTCACACCAACACACACACTGACACGCTCACAACACAACACACACACTGACGCGCTCATACCAACACACACACACACACACACTGACGCGCTCATACCAACACACACACTGACACGCTCACACAAACACACACACTGACGTTCACACAAACACACACACTGACGCTCACACAAACACACACACTGACGTTCAACAAACACACACACTGACAGCTCATACCAACACACACACTGCACGCTCCATAACAACACACACTACACACACACTGACGCTCACACCAACACACACACTGACGCTCACACC
>NW_025536021.1:0-5000 GCF_020615455.1 Coregonus clupeaformis | reverse complement strand
TCTGGTGTCCCCCTTGAAGGGTTCCGTTTCAGATAGAAAACATGCTGGGTGTAATGAAACAGCCCTGTTTAACTCTGGTGTCCCCCTTGAAGGGTTCCGTTTCAGATAGAAAACATGCTGGGTGTAATGAAACAGCCCTGTTTAACTCTGGTGTCCCCCTTGAAGGGTTCCGTTTCAGATAGAAAACATGCTGGGTGTAATGAAACAGCCCTGTTTAACTCTGGTGTCCCCCTTGAAGGGTTCCGTTTCAGAGCCACTGTTACTGAGCTGACATGTCATCACGCAGCAGTCGCAGTATTCTGGTGAATTTGTCAGGGCAGACGGTTTTTGACAGAATCAGCCAGAAGGCACGATGGTTCACAGAGTCACTCCAGAGGCTCATGTCAATAAAGGCCATGTACCAGTGGTTGATTTTGCTCCTGGCATTTTTCCTGCAGTTGTCGTGCTGTGAAGATCCTGTCCTCTGGTTGGGGGAAAAGCCATGCTGAGATTCTGGGAGGATTTCTTCTGACAGGGGAAGAAGTCGATCGTCCAGTATGCTGGTCAGTGTTTTCCTGGTGGTGGACAGAGAGACATGTAGTTCCCGCAGTCTGCTTCAAGGCATCCCTGAGTTCTGCAAGGATTTCTTCCTGATCCCAGATCTTCAGGAGCAGGACATGTGTGTGTTGTAGGAGCACCCGCTTCCTTCAGGATTTCAGCTGGAATCTCATCAATATCAACTGTTGTGCTTCTGCTGAGGAGCTCCCTCGAAGTGCTCTTTCCACCTGGATTGGATTGATTCGTCTGCTTCATTAGCTTTTGCCCATCTTTGGAGTGAAGGGGGTATAGGCCACTTGGTAGCGTCATGTTCTGCACATTTAGTGAGCAGAAGAACTCCATTAGAGTTTATAACTGCCAACTCCCTCATGTTCTGCACATTTAGTGAGCAGAAGAACTCCATTAGAGTTTATAACTGCCAACTCCCTCATGTTCTGCACATTTAGTGAGCAGAAGAACTCCATTATAGATTCTAACTGCCAACTCCCTCATGTTCTGAACATTTAGTGAGCAGAAGAACTCCATTATAGATTCTAACTGCCAACTCCCTCATGTTCTGCACATTTAGTGAGCAGAAGAACTCCCTTAGAGTTTCTAACTGCCAACTCCCTCATGTTCTGCACATTTAGTGAGCAGAAGAACTCCATTAGAGTTTCTAACTGCCAACTCCCTCATGTTCTGCACATTTTATTGAGCAGAAGAACTCCATAATAGATTCTAACTGCCAACTCCTCATGTTCTGCACATTTAGTGAGCGAAGAACTCCATTATAGTTTCTAACTGCCAACTCCCTCATGTTCTGCACATTTAGTGAGCAGAAGCTCCCTTAGAGTTTCTAACTGCCAACTCCCTCATGTTCTGCACATTTAGTGAGCAGAAGAACTCCATTAGTTTCTAACTGCCAACTCCCTCATGTTCTTCACATTTAGTGAGCAGAAGAACTCCATTATAGTTTCTAACTGCCAACTCCCTCGTGTTCTGCACATTTAGTGAGCAGAAGAACTCCATTATGGATTCTAACTGCCAACTCCCTCATGTTCTGCACATTTAGCGAGCAGAAGAACTCCATTAGAGTTTCTAACTGCTAACTCCTGCTCATGTTCTGCACATTTAGTGAGCGGAAGAATTCCATTAGAGTTTCTAACTCACAACTCCCTCATGTTCTGCACATTTATTGAGCAGAAGAACTCCATAATAGATTCTAACTGCCAACTCCCTCATGTTCTGCACATTTAGTGAGCAGAAGAACTCCATTAGAGTTTCTAACTGCCAACTCCCCTCATGTTCTGCACATTTAGTGAGCAGAAAACTCAATTTCCTCTGTGTGTGTGTTAATGAGGTAAACTGAGTTGATGGATTTCTGTCTGTGTGTATTGTTACAGTAAACTTTGAGTTTATATTTCCTCTTTGTGTCCTTTTGTTAAGAAAAAATTTCATAGGAGACTACTTTATATGACTGTTTTGCTACCGTATCAACTGATTTTCATCTTCTGCTGTGTTCAAAGACTACGCAGCTGGCAGAGCCGATGGCTGTAAGCTGGTCACCATCGGCGATGGGTACATCTTTGCCACCACTGGCTATGCATCCTCTGCAGAAAGGGTCCCACTGGAAGCGACAGGTGGACCTCAGCTCATCACTGGCAATCATAGGAGATGGTAGACATTCTCCCTCCTCCCCTCCCTCTCCTCTCCTCCCTCCTCTCCTCCTCCCCTCTCCTCCTCCTCCCCTCCCCTCCCTCCCCTCCCTCTCCTCTCCTCTCCTCTCCTCTCCTCTCCTCTCCTCTCCTCTCTCCTCCTCACCTCTCCTCTCCTCTCCTCTCCTCTCCTCTCTCCTCTCCCTCTCCTCTCCTCTCCCTCTCCCTCTCCCTCCTCTCCTCTCCTCTCCTCTCCCTCTCCCTCTCCTCTCCCTCTCCTCTCCTCTCCTCTCCTCTCCTCTCCTCTCCTCTCCTTTCCCTTTCCCTCTCCCTCCTTTCCCTCTCCTTTCCTTTCCTCTCCTCCTCCCCCCCTCTGCTCTGCTCTCCTCTTTTCCTCTGATCTCCTCCTCCCTCTCCTCTCATCTCCTCTCTTTTCCCTGTCCTCATTTTGCATCTCATACTCTACACTCCTTAGCTCGTCTCTCTTATCGTCTCTCTACTATATTTCATATATACACCTCTCTATCCAGAGCCACTTACAGTTAACTTCATCTCAATAAAGTTTTCACAAAGTCCAGTCTGACTTCTTTTGTTCCTTTTTTATGTGTGTGTGCTTATTGTCGGATTAATTTAATATAGTGTTTGTAGGAGGCAGGGTTTCCCAGGCGTTTTCTGAAGGCGGGCAGGGACTCCAGATAGTGTTTTAGAGGCCCAGGGTTTCAGGCGATTTTCTGAAGGCGGTCAGGGACTCAGATAGTCTTTGTAGAGTCAGGGTTTCAGGCGTTTTCTGAAGCGGGCAGGGACTCAGATAGTCTTTGTAAGAACGGTTTCCAGGCGTTTTCTGAAGGGCGGGCGAGGGACTCAGATAGTCTTTGTGAGCCTCCAGGGCTTAGCGTTTTCTGAACGGGCAACTCAGATTCTTTTAAGGCGTTTCGGTTTTCTAAGCAGGGACTCAGACCAGGTCTTTGTAGAGGCCCAGGGTTTCAGGCCCCTGATTTTCTCAGAGACGGGCAGGGACTCAGATAGTGTTTTGTAGAGGCAGGGTTTCAGACGTTTTCTGAAGCCGGGCCAGGGACTCAGATAGTCTTTGTAGTGTTTCCTTTTCTAAACGGGCAGGGACTCAGATAGTCTTTGTAGAGGCATGGAGTTTCAGGCGTTTTCTGACGGGCCGGGACTCAGATAGTCTTTGTAGAGGCAGGGTTTCGGCGTTTTCTGAGGGCGGGCAGGGACTCAGATAGTCTTTGTAGGGGACCCAGAGGGTTTCAGGCGTTTTCTGAAGACGGGCAGGGACTCAAATAGTCTTTGTAGAGGCCCGGGGTTTCAGAGTTTTTCTGAAGACGGGCTGGAGTCTCATTAGTCTTTGTAGAGCTTGAGGGTTTCAGGCGTTTTTCTGAAGACGGGCGGGACTCAGATAGTCTTTGTAGAGGCAGGGTTTCAGGCGTTTTTCTGAGACGGCGGGGACCAGGGACTCAACTTCTCTCCCCCTTTATCTCTATTTTGGGCGACTATTATGATATACTTGTGCAGAGAGGAAAGTACAATACATCCATTCACTTCCACACTGCACACTGCACTGTCACTGTACAAATATACACTACGGGTCACCAGCCACTACATATATATCTCCCTCTACCTACTCACTACACTACACTACAGCCTCCACTACACTACACCCCCTTCTCTACAGCCTCCACTACACTACACTACAGCCTCCACTACACTACACTACACCTCACTACACTACACTACACCTCCACTACACTCACCTCCACTACACTACACCACACCTCCCTACACTACCCTACAGCCTCCACTACCACACCTCACCTCCCTACCTACACTACACCCCCCACATACACTACACCTCCACTCCACTACACTACACTCCAATCCACTACACTACACTACACCTCCCTACACTACAGCCTCCACTACACACACACACACTCACACACCTCCCTCCACTACCCTACCCAGCTCCACTCCTACAGCCTCCACTACACTACCCTACAACCTCCACTACACCTACACCTCCACTACACTCACTTTTCCCAGCCTCCCTCACTACAGCCTCCACTACCACCACACTACACCTCCCTCCCCTACACCCCAGCCTCCACTACCTACACTCCCTCACACTCCACCCTCACTCCACCTTACACTCCCTCACTACACTCCACTACAGCCTCCCTACCCTACTCTTCGCCATCCAACCACACTACTCTACAGCCTCCTCTCACTACCTCCACTACCTCTACCCTCCACACTCAACCTCCACTGCACACCACAGCCTCCCCTACCACTACCACTGCACCTCCACACCTACAGCCTCCACTACCTCAACCTCCACTACACTCACTACAGCCTCCACTACCCACCACACTCCTCCCTCCACTACACCACACTCCTCTCCCCTACACCTCCCTACCTTAACTCCTCCCCTCACTACACTACAGCCTCCACTACCTCACTACCCCTCTCCACACTGCCTCACCTCCACCCTAAAACTTCACACACTACACCTCCCCTCCCTACACTACAGCCTCCACTACACTCCCTACAGCCTCCACTACCCTACACTACAGCCTCCCTACTTCCCCCCCCTCCCTCCACTACCCTACAGCCTCCACTACACTACACTACAACCATCCACTACACTACCCTCACAGCCTCCACTACCTCTCTACAGCCTCCAATACACTCCCTCCACTACATACTCCCTACACCTCCACTACTCTCCTACAACAAATCCTTACCTCCACTACATCCTCCACTATTCCTCCCTCACTACCACTACACCTCCACTACACTACATACACCCTCCACTAC
>NW_025536020.1:0-71523 GCF_020615455.1 Coregonus clupeaformis | reverse complement strand
GGAACCCAAAATGATTTGGGTGGATCCCATCCTCCTTATAAACGTATTTTGTTTCCAAAAGGTATCGAAATTGTCAACAAAACGTACACATATTGAGCTGCAATAATCACGTAGCCAGTTGTGAAGAGAAAGAATCCTGCTCAATGCCACGATTCAGAGAGGGCACAGGGCCAGATATGATGCCATGATTCAGAGAGGGCACAGGGCCAGATATGATGCCATGATTCAGAGAGGGCACAGGGCCAGATATGATGCCATGATTCAGAGAGGGCACAGGCCAGATATGATGCCATGATTCAGAGAGGGCACAGGGCCAGATATGATGCCATGATTCAGAGAGGGCACGGGGCCAGATATGATGCCATGATTCAGAGAGGGCACAGGGCCAGATATGATGCCATGATTCAGAGAGGGCACAGGGCCAGATATGATGCCATGATTCAGAGAGGGCACAGGGCCAGATATGATGCTATGATTCAGAGAGGGCACAGCGCCAGATATGATGCCATGATTCAGAGAGGGCACAGGGGCCAGATATGATGCCATGATTCAGAGAGGGCACAGGGCCAGATATGATGGGTCTTTTATTAGTGTCTAGCAGAGAGTCAATCAGCTCTTTAAAATCCAGTTTCAACTGTTCAGAGCTGCCCTTCATAATGTCATTAAAACCCACATGGACTACGATAGAATCGAATTCCATGTCCGACGAGATAGGACATTGTTTTTGCACCAGGAATGGTCAAATTTCTTACCATGGGGCTGTCCAAAATCACAGCTGGCATGAAGGATGAGGAAATCCGCCACTCCCACGCTTCACAGGATTCAGAGAACCCTTTATGGACGGGTGAGTGGCAAGATAACGAGCCCGTTGCTCCCAGGCGCCTGGTGCAGGCCTCCGACAGATGGAGAAGCCCCGCTCGATCCAGAGCAGGGACGGAAGGTTGCCGACGTCGACTTAGAAATCGTAGTAGTAGGCCTGCGGCGCAGACACAGGCACCCCAGCCACGAAGGTGCAGGAAGATCAGGCTCCAGGCCGGCGAAACTACTTCATTGTTTGTATCCGCTCCGGGCCTCTCTCGTTGGGAGTGTAGACTGCTTTTGCGGGAGGCTTCTGTCTTCGGCCTCCACGGCTCATGACATGCGACCATCGTTGATTGCCATGCTCCTCATGCTGTGCTCCTTCGACGGCACATTCAGCTCCTACAGCGATGGAACCGTTCATTTATTTCTCCAGACAAAGAGGGCTCCATTGCAAAACTCATCTGGTACCAACCCAAGTTAGCTTGATGGCTAGCAGCTTAGCGTCTCTGTCAAGCAGGCTTCAACCTGTCTGTTAAGCGGGATTCCGGGACAAGAAATAGCGGTCCTAGCTGTTAAAAGCTAACCATGTCACGGAATCCACGCAAAAACAAGTTAGGTATTCGAATTTAATGAAGATTACTGTCATATAGTAATCTTCATTAAAAAGATATACAGTGGGGGAAAAAAGTGTTTAGTCAGCCACCAATTGTGCAAGTTCTCCCACTTAAAAAGATGAGAGAGGCCTGTAATTTTCATCACAGGTACACGTCAATTATGACAGACAAATTGAGGGAAAAAATTCCAGAAAATCACATTGTATGATTTTTAATGAATTTATTTGCAAATGATGGTGGAAAATAAGTATTTGGTCACCTACAAACAAGCAAGATTTCTGGCTCTCACAGACCTGTAACTTCTTCTTTAAGAGGTTCCTCTGTCCTCCACTCGTTACCTGTATTAATGGCACCTGTTTGAACTTGTTATCAGTATAAAAGACTGACATTTGTTGTGTTCTTGAACATAGCCCTGTTTCATTGTGTTGTTAAACGTAGCCCTGTTTCTTTGTGTTCTTGAACGTAGCCCTGTCTCTTTGTGTTCTTGAACGTAGCCCTGTTTCTTTGTGTTCTTGAACGTAGCCCTGTTTCTTTGTGTTCTTGAACGTAGCCCTGTTTCTTTGTGTTCTTGAACGTAGCCCTGTTTCTTTGTGTTCTTGAACTTGTAGCCCTGTTTCTTTGTGTTCTTGAACGTAGCCCCTGTTTCTTTGTGTTCTTGAACGTAGCCCTGTTTCTTTGTGTTCTTGAACGTAGCCCTGTTTCTTTGTGTTCTTGAACGTAGCCCTGTCTCTTTGTGTTCTTGAACGTAGCCCTGTTTCTTTGTGTTGTTGAACGTAGCCCTGTTTCTTTGTGTTCTTGAACGTAGCCCTGTTTCTTTGTGTTCTTGAACGTAGCCCTGTTTCTTTGTGTTCTTGAACGTAGCCCTGTCTCTTTGTGTTCTTGAACGTAGCCTATTTCTTTGTGTTCTTGAACGAGCCCTGTCTCTTTGTGTTCTTGAACGTAGCCCTGTTTCTTTGTGTTCTTGAACGTAGCCCTGTTTCTTTGTGTTCTTGAACGTAGCCCTGTTTCTTTTGTGTTCTTGAACGTAGCCCTGTTTCTTTGTGTTCTTGAACGTAGCCCTGTTTCTTTGTGTTCTTGAACGTAGCCCTGTTTCTTTGTGTTCTTGAACGTAGCCCTGTTTCTTTGTGTTCTTGAACGTAGCCTGTCTCTTTGTGTTCTTGAACGTAGCCCTGTTTCTTTGTGTTGTTGAACGTAGCCCTGTTTCTTTGTGTTCTTGAACGTAGCCCTGTTTCTTTGTGTTCTTGAATGTAGCCCTGTTTCTTTGTGTTCTTGAACGTAGCCCTGTCTCTTTGTGTTCTTGAACGTAGCCCTGTTTCTTTGTGTTCTTGAACGAGCCCTGTTTCTTTGTGTTCTTGAACGTAGCCCTGTTTCTTTGTGTTCTTGAACGTAGCCCTGTTTCTTTGTGTTCTTGAACGTAGCCCTGTCTCTTTGTGTTCTTGAACGTAGCCCTGTTTCTTTGTGTTGTTGAACGTAGCCCTGTTTCTTTGTGTTCTTGAACGTAGCCCTGTCTCTTTGTGTTCTTGAACGTAGCCCTGTTTCTTTGTGTTTCTTGAAAGCGTAGCCCTGTTTCTTTGTGTTCTTTGAACGTAGCCCTGTTTCTTTGTGTTCTTGAACGTAGCCCTGTTTCTTTGTGTTCTTGAACGTAGCCTGTCTCTTTGTGTTCTTGAACGTAGCCCTGTTTCTTTGTGTTGTTGAACGTAGCCCTGTTTCTTTGTGTTCTTGAACGTAGCCCTGTTTCTTTGTGTTCTTGAACGTAGCCCTGTCTCTTTGTGTTCTTGAGCGTAGCCCTGTTTCTTTGTGTTCTTGAACGTAGCCCTGTCTCTTTGTGTTCTTGAACGTAGCCCTGTTTCTTTGTGTTCTTGAACGTAGCCCTGTTTCTTTGTGTTCTTGAACGTAGCCCTGTTTCTTTGTGTTCTTGAACGTGCTCCTGTTTCTTTGTGTTCTTGAACGTAGCCCTGTTTCTTTGTGTTCTTGAACGTAGCCCTGTTTCTTTGTGTTCTTGAACGTAGCCCTGTTTCTTTGTGTTCTTCGAACGTAGCCCTGTTTCTTTGTGTTCTTGAACGTAGCCCTGTCTCTTTGTGTTCTTGAACGTAGCCCTGTTTCTTTGTGTTGTTGAGCGTAGCCCTGTTTCTTTCGTGTTCTTGAACGTAGCCCTGTTTCTTTGTGTTCTTGAACGTAGCCCTGTTTCTTTGTGTTCTTGAACGTAGCCCTGTCTCTTTGTGTTCTTGAACGTAGCCCTGTTTCTTTGTGTTCTTGAACGTAGCCCTGTCTCTTTGTGTTCTTGAACGTAGCCCTGTTTCTTTGTGTTCTTGAACGTAGCCCTGTTTCTTTGTGTTCTTGAACGTAGCCCTGTTTCTTTGTGTTCTTGAACGTAGCCCTGTTTTCTTTGTGTTCTTGAACGTAGCCCTGTTTCTTTGTGTTCTTGAACGTAGCCCTGTTTTCTTTGTGTTCTTGAACGTAGCCCTGTTTCTTTGTGTTCTTGAACGTAGCCCTGTCTCTTTGTGTTCTTGAACGTAGCCCTGTTTCTTTGTGTTGTTGAACGTAGCCCTGTTTCTTTGTGTTCTTGAACGTAGCCCTGTTTCTTTGTGTTCTTGAATGTAGCCCCTGTTTCTTTGTGTTCTTGAACGTAGCCCTGTCTCTTTGTGTTCTTGAACGTAGCCCTGTTTCTTTGTGTTCTTGAACGTAGCCTGTTTCTTTGTGTTCTTGAACGTAGCCCTGTTTCTTTGTGTTCTTGAGCGTAGCCCTGTTTCTTTGTGTTCTTGAACGTAGCCCTGTCTCTTTGTGTTCTTGAACGTAGCCCTGTTTCTTTGTGTTGTTGAATGTAGCCCTGTTTCTTTGTGTTCTTGAACGTAGCCCTGTCTCTTTGTGTTCTTGAACGTAGCCCTGTTTCTTTGTGTTCTTGAGCGTAGGCCCTGTTTCTTTGTGTTCTTGAACGTAGCCCTGTTTCTTTGTGTTCTTGAACGTAGCCCTGTTTCTTTGTGTTCTTGAACGTAGCCCCTGTCTCTTTGTGTTCTTGAACGTAGCCCTGTTTCTTTGTGTTGTTGAACGTAGCCCTGTTTCTTTGTGTTCTTGAACGTAGCCCCTGTTTCTTTGTGTTCTTGAACGTAGCCCTGTCTCTTTGTGTTCTTGAACGTAGCCCTGTTTCTTTGTGTTCTTGAACGAGCCTGTCTCTTTGTGTTCTTGAACGTAGCCCTGTTTCTTTGTGTTCTTGAACGTAGCCCTGTTTCTTTGTGTTCTTGAACGTAGCCCTGTTTCTTTGTGTTCTTGAACGTAGCCCTGTTTCTTTGTGTTCTTGAACGTAGCCCTGTTTCTTTGTGTTCTTGAACGTAGCCCTGTTTCTTTGTGTTCTTGAACGTGCCTCCTGTTTCTTTGTGTTCTTGAACGCAGCCCTGTTTCTTTGTGTTCTTGAACGTAGCCCTGTCTCTTTGTGTTCTTGAACGTGCCTGTTTCTTTGTGTTGTTGAACGTAGCCCTGTTTCTTTGTGTTCTTGAACGTAGCCCTGTTTCTTTGTGTTCTTGAATGTAGCCCTGTTTCTTTGTGTTCTTGAACGTAGCCCTGTCTCTTTGTGTTCTTGAACGTAGCCCTGTCTCTTTGTGTTCTTGAACGTAGCCCTGTCCTTTGTGTTCTTGAACGTAGCCCTGTTTCTTTGTGTTCTTGAACGTAGCCTGTTTCTTTGTGTTCTTGAACGTAGCCCTGTTTTCTTTGTGTTCTTGAACGTAGCCCTGTTTCTTTGTGTTCTTGAACGTAGCCCTGTTTCTTTGTGTTCTTGAACGTAGCCCTGTTTCTTTGTGTTCTTGAACGTAGCCCTGTCTCTTTGTGTTCTTGAACGTAGCCCTGTTTCTTTGTGTTGTTGAACGTAGCCCTGTTTCTTTGTGTTCTTGAACGTAGCCCTGTTTCTTTGTGTTCTTGAATGTAGCCCTGTTTCTTTGTGTTCTTGAACGTGGCCTGTCTCTTTGTGTTCTTGAACGTAGCCTGTCTCTTTGTGTTCTTGAACGTAGCCCTGTTTCTTTGTGTTCTTGCAACGTAGCCCTGTTTCTTTGTGTTCTTGAGCGTAGCCCTGTTTCTTTGTGTTGTTGAACGTTAGCCCTGTTTCTTTGTGTTCTTGAACGTAACCCTGTTTCTTTGTGTTCTTGAACGTAGCCCTGTTTCTTTGTGTTCTTGAACGTAGCCCTGTTTCTTTGTGTTCTTCAACGTAGCCCCTGTTTCTTTGTGTTCTTAGACGTAGCCCTGTTTCTTTGTGTTTCTTGAACGTAGCCCTGTTTCTTTGTGTTCTTGAACGTAGCCCTGTGTCTTTGTGTTCTTGAACGTAGCCCTGTTTCTTTGTGTTCTTGAACGTAGCCCTGTTTCTTTGTGTTCTTGAACGTAGCCCTGTTTCTTTGTGTTGTTGAACGTAGCCCTGTTTCTTTGTGTTCTTGAACGTAGCCCTGTTTCTTTGTGTTCTTGAACGTAGCCCTGTTTCTTTGTGTTCTTGAACGTATCCCTGTTTCTTTGTGTTCTTGAACGTAGCCCTGTTTCTTTGTGTTCTTGAACGTAGCCCTGTTGCTTTGTGTTCTTGAACGTAGCCCTGTTTCTTTGTGTTCTTGAACGTAGCCCTGTTTCTTTGTGTTCTTGAACGTAGCCCTGTTTCTTTGTGTTCTTGAACGTAGCCCTGTTTCTTTGTGTTCTTGAACGTAGCCCTGTCTCTTTATGTTCTTGAACGTAGCCCTGTTTCTTTGTGTTCTTGAACGTAGCCCTGTTTCTTTGTGTTCTTGAACGTAGCCCTGTTTCTTTGTGTTCTTGAACGTAGCCCTGTTTCTATGTGTTCTTGAACGTAGCCCTGTTTCTTTGTGTTCTTCCATGTTTGTTCATTGATTTCACCTGTGTTAGTTACTCAGCTGGTCTCATCAGCTCCTTATTTAGTTCAGTTCTTTCTGTTTGTGCCTTGTGAGGTGTTGTTCGGTTTGACTCTACTAAGCCTTTTCCTAGCTCGTTTGTGAGAACCAGTTATAGCCTTCAGTCCTAGTTTTTTTGATTCTCCTGCCTGTTTGCCTGTCTGTCTGTGAACACGAAGGCGTAATAAACTCCTGCGCATGAATCTACACCTTGTTCTCCCGGATTCAGTGGAGCTACAGCGGCGCCTAACCCAGCAAGAGGAGTGTATGGAGGAAATCTGCCATCTTCTCTGCCAGCCTATCCCTCCTCCTCCAATGCCAGGTATCGTATACCATAGCCCTCCTTCATTCATATCCATGCCTGGAAAATATGACAGTTCACCTGGGAAATGTCAGGGATTTCTGATGCAATGCAGCAAATTCATTGAGCACAACCCCACTAACTTTGCCACAGACAAGAGCAGGGGGGATTTAGTTGTGTCTCTACTCACAGGCAAAGCCCTGGATTGGGCCACCGCCATATGGACTGCCAACGGCACAGAACTCGGATCCAAGACCCATTTCCACACCCTCTTGAAAGAGGTATTCGATCACTCTCCTTCCAGTCATCCTATAGGGGACCTACTCATAGACCTTCAACAAGGACGCAATTCAGCTGCCGAGTCCGCCCTCGAGTTCCGCACCATGGCGGCAGGGAGTGGATGGAGTGAGGCTGCTTTACTTACCGTCTACCGACGAGGGGCTCAACAGGGATCTTCAGGCGGAGCTGGACTGTAGAGGTGACCTTCAGGATTTAAATCAATACAGTCGTATGTCCATCTCCATCGACCACCTCATCGCCGACCGTCGAAGAACTCTGCCACCCAGGAACCTAAAACCTTCTCTTTCCATGATTCCGTCATCCCGTCCAGAGCCCATGCAGTTGGGTCATGCTCCTCTCCCCCGTATCGAACGTCAAAGGCATATCCAAGAAGGGCTCTGCCTATACTGTGGAGGGAAAGATAATCTACTCAGCCATTGCCCTGTTCGCCCCCCACGGAGAGATGAGAAGGGTCCCTCCGCTGCCATGCAGGTAGGCGTGTCCTTATTTCTAAATATCTCCCAGAAGCAATTCTCCAACCCAGTATTGATAACCGCGAAGGGGGTTACTAAGTACGTAGAGGGCTTGATAGTTTCGGGAGCAGCAGGTCATTTTATCGATCACCAGCTAGTACAAGAGCTTGACGTTGATCTAACGCCTGTCACCCCTCCCTTAAGGATTAACGCCCTGGACAGGCAGCCATTGGGAACGGGCTTCATCATGCACCTGACACAGAGAGCGTTACCCTCCAGATTGGAGTCTTCCACACCGAAACCATTCAACTCATGGAACTCTCATCCCCCAAACAGCCACTCGTCCTCGGACACCCCTGGCTTTGTCGTCACGACCCTGCCATCTGGTGGCGACAAGGTGAACTACTGTCCTGGTCTTCTACCTGCTTCACCAGTTGTCTCAGCCTATCCTGCAGAGCCACCACCATTGAGGACTCTGCCTCTGCAGTGCCACCCACCATACCATCTGAATACGCCCAGTCTTCAGCAAAATCAAGGCCTCCACTCTGCCACCACATCGCCCAGTGGACTGTGCTATTGACTTACTCCCTGGAGTGTCCCCACTGAAGGGCCGTGTTTACCCCCCTATCTATCCCGGAAAATGAGGCAATGGAGAAATTGCCTCATTTTCAAGCTTCTGCCTCAACCCTATGAAGCTCTTTGCCACCTTCTCCTCCCTGCTGAATCCTCCTCCTCCTCCCCCTCCTCCGTATCTGTGGATGACTTCGTCAACCATTTTGAAAAGAAGGTTTGACGACATCCGATCCTCATTTATTAAGTCAAATGACGCCGCTGGTCCTGCTCACTGCCCTACCCTATGCTTTGACTTCTTTCTCCCTCTCTCTCCAGATGAAATCTTGCGACTTGTGACGGCCGGCCGCCCAACAACCTGCCCGCTTGACCCTATCCCCACCTCGCTTCTCCAGACCATTTCCGGAGACCCTCTCCCTTACCTCACCTCGCTCATCAACTCATCCTTGACCGCTGGCCATGTCCCTTCCGTCTTGAAGAGGGCGAGGGTTGCACCCCTCCTCAAAAAACCTACACTCGATCCCTCCGATGTCAACAACTACAGACCAGTATCTCTTCTTTATTTTCTCTCAAACTCTTGAGCGTGCCATCTTTAGCCAACTCTCCTGCTGTCTCTCTCAGAATGACCTTCTTGATCCAAACCAGTCAGGTTTCAAGACTGGTCATTCAAATGAGACTGCTCTTCTCTGTGTCACGGAGGCTCTCCGCACTGCTAAAGCTAACTATCTCTCCTCTGCTCTTATCCTTCCAGACCTGTCTGCTGCCTTTGATACTGTGAACCATCAGATCCTCCTCTCCACCCTCTCCGAGTTGGGCATCTCCGGCGCGGCTCACTCTTGGATTGCGTCCTACCTGACAGGTCGCTCCTACCAAGTGGCGTGGCGAGAATCTGTCTCCGCACCACGTGCTCTCACCACTGGTGTCCCCCAGGGCTCAGTTCTAGGCCCTCTCCTATTCTCTCTATACACCCAAGTCACTTGGCTCTGTCATATCCTCACATGGTCTCTCCTATCATTGCTACGCAGAGCGACACACAATTAATTTTCTACTTTCCCCCTTCTGATAACCAGGTGGCGAATCGCATCTCTGCATGTCTGGCAGACATATCAGTGTGGATGTCGGATCACCACCTCAAGCTGAACCTCGGCAAGACGGAGCTGCTCTTCCTCCCGGGGAAGGACTGCCCGCTCCATGATCTCGCCATCACGGTTGACAACTCCATTGTGTCCTCCTCCCAGAGGGCAAAGAGCCTTGGCGTGACCCTGGACAACACCCTGTCGTTCTCCACTAACATCAAAGCGGTGACCCGATCCTGCAGGTTCGTGCTCTACAACGCAGAGTACGATCCTACCTTACACAGAAAGCGGCACAGGTCCTAATCCAGGCACTTGTCATCTCCCGTCTGGATTGCTGCAACTCGCTGTTGGCTGGGCTCCCTGCCTGTGCCATTAAACCCCTACAACTTATCCAGAACGCTGCAGCCCGTCTGGTGTTCGACCTTCCCAAGTTCTCTCATGTCACCCCGCTCCTCCGCACACTCCACTGACTTCCAGTTGAGGCTTGCATCTACTACAAGACCATGGTGCTTGCCTACGGAGCTGTGAGGGGAACGGCACCTCCTTACCTTCAGGCTCTGATCAGACCCTACACCCAAACGAGGGCATTGCGTTCATCCACCTCTGGTCTGCTGGCCCCCCTACCTCTACAGAAGCATAGTTCCCGCTCAGCCCAGTCAAAGCTATTTGCTGCTCTGGCACCCCAATGGTGGAACAAGCTCCCCCACGACGCCAGGACAGCGGAGTCACTGACCACCTTCCGTTGACACTTGAAACCCCACCTCTTTAAGGAACACCTGGGATAGTATAAAGTAATCCTTCTACTCCCCCACCCTCCATAAAAAAAAAAAAGTGTAATAAGTTGAATGCACCAATTTGTAAGTGGCTCTGGATAAGAGTGTCTGCTAAATGACGTAAATGTAATGAAGCTCTCAAACAGTTTCATTCCTCCTTCTTCTTCCTCTCATCTCTTTCTCTAACCATCAGAGTGTCACACTCTCTCCTCTCAGCTCTTTCTCTAACCATCAGAGTGCCACACTCTCTCCTCTCCTCTCAGCTCTTTCTCTAACCATCAGAGTGCCACACTCTCTCCTCTCCTCTCAGCTCTTTCTCTAACCATCAGTGTCACACTCTCTCCTCTCCTCTCAGCTCTTTCTCTAACCATCAGAGTGCCACACTCTCTCCTCTCAGCTCTTTCTCTAACCATCAGAGTGCCACACTCTCTCCTCTCCCTCTCAGCTCTTTCTCTAACCATCAGTGTCACACTCTCTCCTCTCCTCTCAGCTCTTTCTCTAACCATCAGAGTGCCACGCTCTCTCCTCTCCTCTCAGCTCTTTCTCTAACCATCAGAGTGCCACACTCTCTCCCTCTCCTCTCAGCTCTTTCTCTAACCATCAGAGTGCCACACTCTCTCCTCTCAGCTCTTTCTCTAACCATCAGAGTGCCACACTCTCTCCCTCTCCTCTCAGCTCTTTCTCTAACCATCAGTGTCACACTCTCTCCCTCTCCCTCTCAGCTCTTTCTCTAACCATCAGAGTGCCACACTCTCTCCTCTCCTCTCAGCTCTTTCTCTAACCATCAGTGTCACATCTCTCCTCTCCTCTCCTCTCAGCTCTTTCTCTAACCATCAGAGTGTCACACTCTCTCCTCTCTCCTCTCCTCTCAGCTCTTTCTCTAACCATCAGAGTGCCACACTCTCTCCTCTCCTCTCAGCTCTTTCTCTAACCATCAGAGTGCCACACTCTCTCCTCTTCCTCTCAGCTCTTTCTCTAACCATCAGAGTAACACACTCTCTCCTCTCCTCTCAGCTCTTTCTCTAACCACCAGAGTGCCACACTCTCTCCTCTCCCTCTCAGCTCTTTCTCTAACCATCAGTGTCACACTCTCTCCTCTCCTCTCAGCTCTTTCTCTAACCATCAGTGTCACACTCTCTCCTATCCTCTCAGCTCTTTCTCTAACCATCAGAGTGCCACACTCTCTCCCTCTCAGCTCTTTCTCTAACCATCAGAGTGCCACCTCTCTCCTCTCCTCTCAGCTCTTTCTCCCTAACCATCAGTGTCACACTCTCTCCTCTCCCTCTCAGCTCTTTCTCTAACCATCAGAGTGCCACGCTCTCTCCTCTCCTCTCAGCTCTTTCTCTAACCATCAGAGTGCCACACTCTCTCCTCTCCTCTCAGCTCTTTCTCTAACCATCAGAGTGCCACACTCTCTCCTCTCCTCTCAGCTCTTTCTCTAACCATCAGAGTGCCACACTCTCTCCTCTCCTCTCAGCTCTTTCTCTAACCATCAGTGTCACACTCTCTCCTCTCCTCTCCTCTCAGCTCTTTCTCTAACCATCAGAGTGTCACACTCTCTCCTCTCCTTCCTCTCAGCTCTTTCTCTAACCATCAGAGTGCCACACTCTCTCCTCTCCTCTCAGCTCTTTCTCTAACCATCAGTGCCACACTCTCTCCTCTCCTCTCAGCTCTTTCTCTAACCATCAGAGTGCCACACTCTCTCCTCTCCCTCTCAGCTCTTTCTCTAACCATCAGTGTCACACTCTCTCCTCTCCTCTCAGCTCTTTCTCTAACCATCAGAGTGCCACACTCTCTCCTCTCCTCTCAGCTCTTTCTCTGACCATCAGAGTGCCACACTCTCTCCTCTCCTCTAAGCTCTTTCTCTAACCATCAGAGTGCCACTCTCTCCTCTCCTCTCAGCTCTTTCTCTAACCATCAGAGTGCCACTCTCTCCTCTCCTCTCAGCTCTTTCTCCTAACCATCAGTGTCACACTCTCTCCTCTCCTCTCCTCTCAGCTCTTTCTCTAACCATCAGTGTCACACTCTCTCCTCTCCTCTCCTCTCAGCTCTTTCTCTAACCATCAGAGTGCTACACCCTCTCCTCTCCTCTCTTTCTCTAACCATCAGAGTGCCACACTCTCTCCTCTCAGCTCTTTCTCAGCTCTTTCTCTTATCCACATATTTTTCAGAACCTGTTAAAATGTAGTGCAAGGATGCGTTTAGCAGCTCTCTGCATTTGCATATTCATTTTACCCATATGAATTATAAAGCAAGCCAAGCAACACTGAGGACGTTTCCTGTCAAATAAGCCAGAGATGGAAATAAGTCTCTCTCCTCTCATATTCAACCCCCAATCCCTCCTCATATTAAACTCCCAGTCTCTCTCCTCTCATATTAAACTCCCAGTCCCTCTCCTCTCTCATATTAAACTCCCAGTCCCTCTCCTCTCTCATATTAAACTCCCAGTCCCTCTCCTCTCTCATATTAAACTCCCAGTCCCTCTCCTCTCTCATATTAAACTCCCAGTCCCTCTCCTCTCTCATATTAAACTCCCAGTCCCTCTCCTCTCTCATATTAAACTCCCAGTCCCTCTCCTCTCTCATATTAAACTCCCAGTCCCTCTCCTCTCTCATATTCAAACTCCCAGTCCCTCTCCTCTCTCATATTAAACTCCCAGTCCCTCTCCTCTCATATTAAACTCCCAGTCCCTCTCCTCTCATATTAAACTCCCAGTCCCTCTCCTCTCATATTAAACTCCCAGTCCCTCTCCTCTCTCATATTAAACTCCCAGTCCCTCTCCTCTCTCATATTAAACTCCCAGTCCCTCTCCTCTCTCATATTAAACTCCCAGTCCCTCTCCTCTCATATTCCAAACTCCCAGTCCCTCTCCTCTCATATTAAACTCCCAGTCCCTCTCCTCTCCTGATTAAACCCCAAGTCCCTCTCCTCTCTCATATAAACTCCCAGTCCCTCTCCTCTCATATTAAACTCCCAGTCCCTCCTCATATTCAACCCCCAGTCCCTCTCTCTCTCTCATATTCAACCCCCAGTCCCTCTCCTCTCTCATATCCAACCCCCAGTCCCTCTCCTCTCTCATATTCAACCCCCAGTCCCTCTCCTCTCTCATATCCAACCCCCAGTCCCTCTCCTCTCTCATATTCAACCCCCAGTCCCTCTCCTCTCTCATATCCAACCCCCAGTCCCTCTCCTCTCTCATATCCAACCCCCAGTCCCTCTCCTCTCTCATATCCAACCCCCAGTCCCTCTCCTCTCTCATATCCAACCCCCAGTCCCTCTCCTCTCTCATATCCAACCCCCAGTCTTTCTCCTCTCTCATATCCAACCCCCAGTCCCTCTCCTCTCATATCCAACCCCCAGTCCCTCTCCTCTCTCATATTCAACCCCCAGTCTTTCTCCTCTCTCATATCCAACCCCCAGTCCCTCTCCTCTCTCATATTCAACCCCCAGTCTTTCTCCTCTCTCATATCCAACCCCCAGTCTTTCTCCTCTCTCATATCCAACCCCCAGTCTTTCTCCTCTCTCATATCCAACCCCCAGTCCCTCTCCTCTCTCATATCCAACCCCAGTCCCTCTCCTCTCTCATATTAAACTCCCAGTCCCTCTCCTCTCTCATATCCAACCCCCAGTCCCTCTCCTCTCTCATATCCAACCCCAGTCCCTCTCCTCTCTCATATTCAACCCCCAGTCCCTCTCCTCTCTCATATCCAACCCCCAGTCCCTCTCCTCTCTCATATCCAACCCCCAGTCTCTCTCCTCTCTCATATCCAACCCCCAGTCCCTCTCCTCTCTCATATCCAACCCCCAGTCTTTCTCCTCTCTCATATTAAACTCCCAGTCCCTCCTCATTCTCAACCCCAGTCTCTCTCTCTCTCATATCCAACCCCCAGTCCCTCTCCTCTCTCATATCCAACCCCCCAGTCTTTCTCCTCTCTCATATCCAACCCCCAGTCTCTCTCCTCTCTCATATCCAACCCCCCAGTCCCTCTCCTCTCTCATATTCAACCCCCAGTCCCTCTCCTCTCTCATATCCAACCCCCAGTCCCTCTCCTCTCTCATATCCAACCCCCAGTCCCTCTCCTCTCTCATATTCAACCCCCAGTCCCTCTCCTCTCTCATATTAAACTCCCAGTCCCTCTCCTCTCTCATATTAAACTCCCAGTCCCTCTCCTCTCTCATATCCAACCCCCAGTCCCTCTCCTCTCTCATATCCAACCCCCAGTCCCTCTCCTCTCTCATATTCAACCCCAGTCCCTCTCCTCTCTCATATCCAACCCCCAGTCCCTCTCCTCTCTCATATCCAACCCCCCAGTCTTTCTCCTCTCTCATATAACCCCCAGTCTCTCTCCTCTCTCATATCCAACCCCCAGTCTTTCTCCTCTCTCATATCCAACCCCCAGTCCCTCTCCTCTCTCATATCCAACCCCCAGTCTTTCTCCTCTCTCATATCCAACCCCCAGTCTCTCTCCTCTCTCATATCCAACCCCCAGTCCCTCTCCTCTCTCATATCCAACCCCCAGTCTTTCTCCTCTCTCATATTAAACTCCCAGTCCCTCCTCATATCCAACCCCCAGTCTCTCTCCTCTCTCATATCCAACCCCCAGTCTTTCTCCTCTCTCATATCCAACCCCCAGTCTTTCTCCTCTCTCATATCCAACCCCCAGTCCCTCTCCTCTCTCATATCCAACCCCCAGTCCCTCTCCTCTCTCATATTAAACTCCCAGTCTTTCTCCTCTCTCATATCCAACCCCAGTCTTTCTCCTCTCTCATATCCAACCCCCAGTCTTTCTCCTCTCTCATATCCAACCCCCAGTCCCTCTCCTCTCTCATATCCAACCCCCAGTCCCTCTCCTCTCTCATATTAAACTCCCAGTCCCTCTCCTCTCTCATATCCAACCCCCAGTCCCTCTCCTCTCTCATATCCAACCCCCCAGTCCCCTCTCCTCTCTCATATCCAACCCCCAGTCCCTCTCCTCTCTCATATTCAACCCCAGTCCCTCTCCTCTCTCATATCCAACCCCCAGTCCCTCTCCTCCTCTCATATCCAACCCCCAGTCTTTCTCTCTCTCTCATATCCAACCCCCAGTCTTTCTCCTCTCTCATATCCAACCCCCAGTCTCTCTCCTCTCTCATATCCAACCCCCAGTCCCTCTCCTCTCTCATATCCAACCCCCAGTCCCTCTCCTCTCACATCCAACCCCCAGTCTCTCTCCTCTCTCATATCCAACTCCCAGTCCCTCTCCTCTCTCATATCCAACCCCAGTCTCTCTCCTCTCTCATATCCAACCCCCAGTCCCTCTCCTCTCTATATCCAACCCCCAGTCCCTCTCCTCTCTCATATCCAACCCCAGTCTTTCTCCTCTCTCATATTAAACTCCCAGTCCCTCCTCATATCCAACCCCCAGTCTCTCTCCTCTCTCATATCCAACCCCCAGTCTCTCTCCTCTCTCATATTAAACTCCCAGTCCCTCCTCATATCCAGCCCCAGTCTCTCTCCTCTCTCATATCCAACCCCCCAGTCCCTCTCCTCTCTCATATCCAACCCCCAGTCCCTCTCTCTCTCATATCCAACCCCCAGTCCCTCTCCTCTCATATCCAACCCCCAGTCTTTCTCCTCTCTCATATCCAACCCCCAGTCTTTCTCCTCTCTCATATCCAACCCCCAGTCTTTCTCCTCTCTCATATCCAACCCCGTCTTTCTCCTCTCTCATATCCAACCCCCAGTCTTTCTCCTCTCTCATATCCAACCCCCAGTCTTTCTCCTCTCTCATATCCAACCCCCAGTCCCTCTCCTCTCCCATATTCAATGGGAGAGTAATGTGTAACACCAGAGAGGGCAGTGAGTAATATAGCCCTATCTAGTACCCCCTCTAGTAGCCAGTCCTATAGCAGCTAGTCTTCGGTGGTAGACTATACACCAGAAGAACATGGTAGACTATCCACCAGAAGAACATGGTAGACTATACACCACAAGAACATGGTAGACTATACACCACAAGAACATGGTAGACTATACACCACAAGAACATGGTAGACTATACACCACAAGAACACTGGGAAAAAGCCCACTGCAGACACACAGCCAGACAACTGTGGATGCTTGGGCCTAAACAAAACTAATTTCACTTGCCGAATGCTATTGCTTACACCCTTTGGGTATTTTGTAGGCCTATCAGATGTCTCTGTTACAAAAGTTTGAAACAGACCTTAACTCTAATTCACACACTACAACTGAAGAAGATTTTCACTTTAACCACTTCACAGTATTTGCACGTATTTGTCATAAAGCAGGAACCCGCAGGTCGTGGGTGAGCCCGCCCCACTTCTTGTGTGGTGTTTTCACTTTGAATGAAAACAAGGGGTTGAGCCCTGAGCCGTCTGGCTGGGTGTGTCTGCGCTAGCCCCGCCTACTGAAACGACCCTGCTGCCCCAGAGATGGAGAGGAAGTGAAAATCACTGGCAACCTAAACGTTACAGCCGCCACAAACAAACAGAGCAGACGGGGCCAACAAGCATCATTCTCAGTTCTTGGATCTGAAATCAACTTGACCCCAAAGAGAAAAAAGAAGCGAGAAAAATACTTCTCATGACTAATCCAGAAACTGGATAAACATCGGAATAACATTTGAAATGTGGAAGAGTGGTGCCGAAATGGCCACCGTTCTCATGGACTGGTAGGTAAGTGTTTTGTTGCGTTTTTAGTTGTTGCCTGCTAGCTATGTTAGTTGCTAACCTTAGTGTGTTCAATGTTTAAGCTAGCTAACACAGCTACTTAGCTAGCTGGCTAACATATTCTGTATTCTGACTTTGTACTCAAAGGAATCTAATGATAGCATCATGTAGCTACACTGCATGAACCCCCCAAGATGCCCAAGGCTGGAGCCTGGGCTCTCCCTCACCCTCCATTTGGCAAATCTGACCATAACTCTATCCTCCTGATTCCTGCTTATAAGCAAAAACTGAAGCAGGAAGCACCAGTGATTCGGCTAATAAAAAGTGGTCAGATGACGCAGATGCTAAGCTACAGGACTGTTTTGCTAGCACAGACTGGAACATGTTCGGGATTCTTCAGACAGCATTGAGGAGTACACCACATCAGTCACTGGCTTCATCAATAAGTGCATCGATGATGTCGTCCCCACAGTGACCGTACGTACATACCCCAACCAGAAGCCATGGATTACAGGAAACATCCGCACTGAGCTAAAGGGTAGAGCTGCCGCTTTCAAGGGCAGGGACTCTAACCCGGACGCTTATAAGAAATCCCGCTATGACCTCCGAACGAACCATCAAACAGGCAAAGAGTCAATACAGGTCTAAGATTGAATCATACTACACTGGCTCTGACGCTTCGTCGGATGTGGCAGGGCTTGAAAACTATTACAGACTACAAAGGGAAGCACAGCCGCGAGCTGCCCAGTGACACAAGCCTACCAGACGAACTAAACCACTTCTATGCTCGCTTCGAGGCAAGCAACACTGAAGCATGCATGAGAGCACCAGCTGTTCCGGACGACTATGTGATCACGCTCTCCGTAGCCGATGTGAGTAAGACTTTTAAGCAGGTCAACATTCACAAGGCCGCAGGGCCAGACGGATTACCAGGACGTGTACTCCGAGCATGTGCTGACCAACTGGCAAGTGTCTTCACTGACATTTTCAACATGTCCCTGACTGAGTCTGTAATACCAACATGTTTCAAGCAGACCACCATAGTCCCCGTGCCCAAGAACTCTAAGATAACCTGCCTAAATGACTACCGACCCGTAGCACTGACGTCTGTAGCCATGAAGTGCTTTGAAAGACTGGTCATGGCTCACATCAACAGCATAATCCCCAGAAACCCTAGACCCACTCCAATTTGCATACCGCCCCAACAGATCCACAGATGATGCAATCTCTATCGCACTCCACACTGCCCTTTCCCACCTGGACAAGAGGAACACCTACGTGAGAATGCTATTCATTGACTACAGCTCAGCATTCAACACCATAGTGCCCTCTAAGCTCATCACTAAGCTAAGGATCCTGGGACTAAACACCTCCCTCTGCAACTGGATCCTGGACTTCCTGACGGGCCGCCCCCAGGTGGTAAGGGTAGGTAACAACACATCTGCCACACTGATCCTCAACACGGGGGCCCCTCAGGGGTGCGTGCTCAGTCCCCTCCTGTACTCTCTGTTCACCCATGACTGCATGGCCAGGCACGACTCAACACCATCATTAAGTTTGCCGACGACACAACAGTGGTAGGCCTGATCACCGACAACGATGAGACAGCCTATGGGAGGAGGTCAGAGATCTGGCCGTGTGGTGCCAGGACAACAACCTCTCCCTCAACGTGACCAAGACAAAGGAGATGATTGTGGACTACAGGAAAAAAAAGAGGACTGAGCACGCCCCCCATTCTCATCGACGGGGCTGTAGTGGAACAGGTTGAGAGCTTCAAGTTCCTTGGTGTCCACATCACCAACGAACTATCATGGTCCAAACACACCAAGACAGTCGTGAAGAGGGCACGACAAAGCCTATTCCCCCTCAGGAGACTAAAAAGATTTGGCATGGGTCCTCAGATCCTCAAAAATTCTACAGCTGCACCATCGAGAGCATCCTGACTGGTTGCATCACCGCCTGGTATGGCAACTGCTTGGCCTCTGACCGCAAGGCACTACAGAGGGTAGTGCGTACGGCCCAGTACATCACTGGGGCAAAGCTCCCTGCTATCCAGGACCTCTATACCAGGCGGTGTCAGAGGAAGGCCCTCAAAATTGTCAAAGACTCCAGCCACCCTAGTCATAGACTGTTCTCTCTGCTACCGCACGGCAAGCGGTACCGGAGTGCCAAGTCTAGGTCCAAAAGACTTCTCAACAGCTTCTACCCCCAAGCCATAAGACTCCTGAACAGCTAATCATGGCTACCCGGACTATTTGCACTGCCCCCCACCCCATCCTTTTTACGCTGCTGCTACTCTGTTAAGTATTTATGCATAGTCACTTTAACTCTACCCACATGTACATATTACCTCAACTACCTCAACTAGCCGGTGCCCCGCACATTGACTATGCAACGGTACCCCCTGTATATATAGCCTCCCTACTGTCACTTTATTTTACTGTATATATAGCCTCCCTACTGTCACTTTATTTTACTTCTGCTCTTTTTTTCTCAACACTTTTTTGTTGTTGTTTTATTCTTACTTTTTTTGTTTAAAATAAATGCACTGTTGGTTAAGGGCTGTAAGTAAGCATTTCACTGTAATGTCTGCACCTGTTGTATTCGGCGCATGTGACCAATAAAATTTGATTTGATTTTATTTGATTTGAGCCAGTCTTTCACATAACAACAGAATGCAGCACATGACTGAAGAGAGAAGAGACAACCAACCTGCTAGTTGCAGCATCAGCACGACCCTCTGGAAAGACCGTGGAGAGTGGAAAAGCAGTTTGGCAGTTACAGCAGCAGTTACAGCAGCAGTTACAGTAGGAATTACAGCAGCAGTTACAGTAGCAGTTACGGTAGGAATTACAGCAGCAGTTACAGTAGCAGTTACAGAAGGAATTACAGCAGCAGTTATCGTTACAGCAGCAGTTACAGTAGAAGTTACAGTAGGAATTACATTAGCAGTTATCGTTACAGTAGCAGTTACAGTAGCAGTTACAGCAGCAGTTACAGCAGCAGTTACAGTAGCAGTTACAGTAGAAGTTACAGTAGGAATTACAGCAGCAGTTATCGTTACAGTAGCAGTTACAGTAGCAGTTACAGTAGAAGTTACAGCAGCAGTTACAGTAGCAGTTACAGTAGCAGTTACAGTAGAAGTTACAGTAGCAGTTACAGCAGAAGTTACGGTAGCAGTTACAGTTACAGTAGAAGTTACAGTAGCAGTTACAGCAGCAGTTACAGTAGCAGTTACAGTAGAAGTTACGAGTAGCAGTTACAGCGGCAGTTACAGTAGCAGTTACAGCAGCAGTTACAGTAGCAGTTACAGTAGAAGTTACAGTAGCAGTTACAGCAGCAGTTACAGCAGCAGTTACAGCAGCAGTTACAGTAGCAGTTACAGTTACAGTAGAAGTTACAGTAGAAGTTACAGTAGCAGTTACAGTAGAAGTTACAGTAGCAGTTACAGCAGCAGTTACAGTAGAAGTTGCAGTTACAGTAGCAGTTACAGTAGCAGTTACAGCAGAAGTTACAGTAGAAGTTGCAGTTACAGTAGCAGTTACAGTAGCAGTTACAGCAGCAGTTACAGTAGAAGTTACAGTATAAGTTACAGTAGCAGTTACAGCAGCAGTTACAGTAGCAGTTACAGTAGCAGTTACAGTAGAAGTTACAGTAGGAATTACAGCAGCAGTTACCGTTACAGTAGCAGTTACAGCAGCAGTTACAGTAGCAGTTACAGTAGCAGTTACAGCAGCAGTTACAGTAGCAGTTACAGCAGCAGTTACAGTAGCAGTTACAGTGAAGTTACAGCAGCAGTTACAGTAGAAGTTACAGTAGCAGTTACAGTAGAAGTTACGGTAGCAGTTACAGTAGGAATTACAGCAGCAGTTATCGTTACAGTAGCAGTTACAGCAGCAGTTACAGTAGCAGTTACGGCAGCAGTTACAGTAGAAGTTACAGTATAAGTTACAGCAGCAGTTACAGCGGCAGTTACAGCAGCAGTTACAGTAGCAGTTACAGTAGCAGTTACAGTAGCAGTTACAGCAGCAGTTACAGTAGAAGTTACAGTAGCAGTTACAGTAGCAGTTACAGTAGAAGTTACAGCAGCAGTTACAGTAGAAGTTACAGCAGCAGTTACAGTAGAAGTTACAGTAGCAGTTACAGTAGAAGTTACAGTAGGAATTACAGCAGCAGTTATCGTTACAGTAGCAGTTACAGCAGCAGTTACAGTAGCAGTTACAGTAGCAGTTACAGCAGCAGTTACAGCAGCAGTTACAGCAGCAGTTACAGTAGCAGTTACAGTAGCAGTTACAGCAGCAGTTACAGCAGCAGTTACAGTAGCAGTTACGGTAGAAGTTACAGCAGCGGTTACAGTAGAAGTTACAGTAGCAGTTACAGCAGCAGTTACAGCAGCAGTAGCAGCAGCAGTTACAGTAGCAGTTACAGTAGCAGTTACAGTAGAAGTTACAGCAGCAGTTACAGTAGAAGTTACAGCAGCAGTTACAGTAGCAGTTACAGTAGAAGTTACAGCAGCAGTTACAGTAGAAGTTACAGCAGCAGTTACAGTAGCAGTTACAGTAGCAGTTACAGCAGCAGTTACAGTAGCAGTTACAGCAGCAGTTACAGTAGCAGTTACAGTAGAAGTTACAGCAGCAGTTACAGTAGAAGTTACAGTAGCAGTTACAGTAGAAGTTACAGTAGCAGTTATCGTTACAGTAGCAGTTACAGCAGCAGTTACAGTAGCAGTTACAGTAGCAGTTACAGCAGCAGTTACAGCAGCAGTTACAGTAGCAGTTACAGTAAGTTACAGTAGCAGTTACAGTAGAAGTTACAGTAGCAGTTATCGTTACAGTAGCAGTTACAGCAGCAGTTACAGTAGCAGTTACAGTAGCAGTTACAGCAGCAGTTACAGCAGCAGTTACAGTAGCAGTTACAGTAGAAGTTACAGTAGCAGTTACAGTAGAAGTTACAGTAGCAGTTACAGTAGAAGTTACAGCAGCAGTTATCGTTACAGTAGCAGTTACAGCAGCAGTTACAGTAGCAGTTACAGTAGCAGTTACAGCAGCAGTTACAGCAGCAGTTACAGCAGCAGTTACAGTAGAAGTTACAGCAGCAGTTACAGTAGCAGTTACAGTAGAAGTTACGGTAGAAGTTACAGTAGCAGTTACAGTAGAAGTTACAGTAGCAGTTACAGCAGCAGTTACCGTAGAAGTTACAGTAGGAATTACAGCAGCAGTTATCGTTACAGTAGCAGTTACAGCAGCAGTTACAGTAGCAGTTACAGTAGCAGTTACAGCAGCAGTTACAGCAGCAGTTACAGCAGCAGTTACGGTAGAAGTTACAGTAGAAGTTACAGTAGAAGTTACAGTTACAGTAGCAGTTACAGCAGAAGTTACAGTAGAAGTTGCAGTTACAGTAGCAGTTACAGTAGCAGTTACAGCAGCAGTTACAGTAGCAGTTACAGTAGCAGTTACAGTAGAAGTTACAGTAGCAGTTACAGTAGAAGTTACAGCAGCAGTTACAGCAGCAGTTACGGTAGAAGTTACAGCAGCAGTTACAGTAGAAGTTACAGCAGCAGTTACAGTAGCAGTTACAGTAGCAGTTACAGCAGCAGTTACAGTAGCAGTTACAGCAGCAGTTACAGTAGCAGTTACAGTAGAAGTTACAGCAGCAGTTACAGTAGAAGTTACAGTAGCAGTTACAGTAGAAGTTACAGTAGCAGTTATCGTTACAGTAGCAGTTACAGCAGCAGTTACAGTAGCAGTTACAGTAGCAGTTACAGCAGCAGTTACAGCAGCAGTTACAGTAGCAGTTACAGTAGAAGTTACAGTAGCAGTTACAGTAGAAGTTACAGTAGCAGTTATCGTTACAGTAGCAGTTACAGCAGCAGTTACAGTAGCAGTTACAGTAGCAGTTACAGCAGCAGTTACAGCAGCAGTTACAGTAGCAGTTACAGTAGAAGTTACAGTAGCAGTTACAGTAGAAGTTACAGTAGCAGTTACAGTAGAAGTTACAGCAGCAGTTATCGTTACAGTAGCAGTTACAGCAGCAGTTACAGTAGCAGTTACAGTAGCAGTTACAGCAGCAGTTACAGCAGCAGTTACAGCAGCAGTTACAGTAGAAGTTACAGTAGCAGTTACAGTAGCAGTTACAGTAGAAGTTACAGTAGAAGTTACAGTAGCAGTTACAGTAGAAGTTACAGTAGCAGTTACAGCAGCAGTTACAGTAGAAGTTACAGTAGGAATTACAGCAGCAGTTATCGTTACAGTAGCAGTTACAGCAGCAGTTACAGTAGCAGTTACAGTAGCAGTTACAGCAGCAGTTACAGCAGCAGTTACAGCAGCAGTTACAGTAGAAGTTACAGTAGAAGTTACAGTAGAAGTTACAGCAGAAGTTACAGTAGAAGTTGCAGTTACAGTTGCAGTTACAGTAGCAGTTACAGTAGCAGTTACAGTAGCAGTTACAGTTACAGTAGAAGTTACAGTTACAGTTGCAGTTACAGTAGCAGTTACAGTAGCAGTTACAGTAGCAGTTACAGCAGCAGTTACAGTAGCAGTTACAGCAGCAGTTACAGTAGCAGTTACAGCAGCAGTTACAGCAGCAGTTACAGTAGCAGTTACAGTAGCAGTTACAGCAGCAGTTACAGTAGCAGTTACAGCAGCAGTTACAGTAGCAGTTACAGTAGCAGTTACAGCAGCAGTTACAGCAGCAGTTACAGCAGCAGTTACAGCAGCAGTTACAGTAGAAGTTACAGCAGCAGTTACAGTAGAAGTTGCAGTAGCAGTGCGTCCCCTGAACGACAACGGAGAGGTAGGTGAGAAGCCTGGAGACGGAGGTGAAAAGGTGATGAAGCGTACTTCATGAGCTGCAACCGAAAAACAACTGCCATTTGGAAAGTTTGAGGTGAGGGAGCAAGTGGGGTGGAACAAGAATTGTTAGCGTTGTTAAGTATCTTGCTACAGTAGCTAAATCGAGTTCTCCGTTAGCTAGCCAGAGAATGGTTGCGCAACATTAGCTAACTTAGCTGATCAAATTATTGAGTTTATGGTGTGAAAATAAGCTGGCTAACAAAGTCAGACAGCTAGCTAGCTAACGTTATAGCATCAGATGAGGTAACGTTAGCGCGAGGAACCAATTAGCTATAGTATTAACTGGTATACGACTCCTTGCCGTTCCTCAAGCTAGTTGCACACTGGACCCTGGCAATCTGTGTGAAATGTTAACTAGTTAGCTAGCTAACGAACTAACCATCTATGAACTAATGTTTTCCCTCTGTGTGGTTAATTTTCAGAATGAGAGAATTAGGTGGAAATGAGGCGTTGCTTGTTAAACAAGTGTAGCTGGAGCCGGGCCTGGTTTAAGATGGATGCCACTATAGAGGTGGGCCTGGTTTAAGATGGATGCCACTATAGAGGTGGGCCTGGTTTAAGATGGATGCCACTATAGAGGTGGGCCTGGTTTAAGATGGATGCCACTATAGAGGTGGGCCTGGTTTAAGATGGATGCCACTATGAGGTGGGCCTGGTTTAAGCTGGATGCCACTATAGAGGTGGGCCTGGTTTAAGATGGATGCCACTATAGAGGTGGGCCTGGTTTAAGATGGATGCCACTATAGAGGTGGGCCTGGTTTAAGATGGATGCCACTATAGAGGTGGGCCTGGTTTAAGCTGGATGCCACTATAGAGGTGGGCCTGGTTTAAGATGGATGCCACTATAGAGGTGGGCCTGGTTTAAGCTGGATGCCACTATAGAGGTGGGCCTGGTTTAAGCTGGATGCCACTATAGAGGTGGGCCTGGTTTAAGATGGATGCCACTATAGAGGTGGGCCTGGTTTAAGCTGGATGCCACTATAGAGGTGGGCCTGGTTTAAGATGGATGCCACTATAGAGGTGGGCCTGGTTTAAGATGGATGCCACTATAGAGGTGGGCCTGGTTTAAGATGGATGCCACTATAGAGGTGGGCCTGGTTTAAGATGGACGCCACTATAGAGGTGGGCCTGGTTTAAGATGGATGCCACTATAGAGGTGGGCCTGGTTTAAGATGGATGCCACTATAGAGGTGGGCCTGGTTTAAGATGGATGCCACTATAGAGGTGGGCCTGGTTTAAGATGGATGCCACTATAGAGGTGGGCCTGGTTTAAGATGGATGCCACTATAGAGGTGGGCCTGGTTTAAGATGGATGCCACTATAGAGGTGGGCCTGGTTTAAGATGGATGCCACTATAGAGGTGGGCCTGGTTTAAGATGGATGCCACTATAGAGGTGGGCCTGGTTTAAGATGGATGCCACTATAGAGGTGGGCCTGGTTTAAGATGGATGCCACTATAGAGGTGGGCCTGGTTTAAGATGGATGCCACTATAGAGGTGGGCCTGGTTTAAGATGGATGCCACTATAGAGGTGGGCCTGGTTTAAGATGGATGCCACTATAGAGGTGGGCCTGGTTTAAGATGGATGCCACCATAGAGGTGGGCCTGGTTTAAGATGGATGCCACTATAGAGGTGGGCCTGGTTTAAGATGGATGCCACTATAGAGGTGGGCCTGGTTTAAGCTGGATGCCACTATAGAGGTGGGCCTGGTTTAAGATGGATGCCACTATAGAGGTGGGCCTGGTTTAAGATGGATGCCACTATAGAGGTGGGCCTGGTTTAAGATGGATGCCACTATAGAGGTGGGCCTGGTTTAAGCTGGATGCCACTATAGAGGTGGGCCTGGTTTAAGATGGATGCCACTATAGAGGTGGGCCTGGTTTAAGCTGGATGCCACTATAGAGGTGGGCCTGGTTTAAGCTGGATGCCACTATAGAGGTGGGCCTGGTTTAAGATGGATGCCACTATAGAGGTGGGCCTGGTTTAAGCTGGATGCCACTATAGAGGTGGGCCTGGTTTAAGATGGATGCCACTATAGAGGTGGGCCTGGTTTAAGATGGATGCCACTATAGAGGTGGGCCTGGTTTAAGATGGATGCCACTATAGAGGTGGGCCTGGTTTAAGATGGACGCCACTATAGAGGTGGGCCTGGTTTAAGATGGATGCCACTATAGAGGTGGGCCTGGTTTAAGATGGATGCCACTATAGAGGTGGGCCTGGTTTAAGATGGATGCCACTATAGAGGTGGGCCTGGTTTAAGATGGATGCCACTATAGAGGTGGGCCTGGTTTAAGATGGATGCCACTATAGAGGTGGGCCTGGTTTAAGATGGATGCCACTATAGAGGTGGGCCTGGTTTAAGATGGATGCCACTATAGAGGTGGGCCTGGTTTAAGATGGATGCCACTATAGAGGTGGGCCTGGTTTAAGATGGATGCCACTATAGAGGTGGGCCTGGTTTAAGATGGATGCCACTATAGAGGTGGGCCTGGTTTAAGATGGATGCCACTATAGAGGTGGGCCTGGTTTAAGATGGATGCCACTATAGAGGTGGGCCTGGTTTAAGATGGATGCCACTATAGAGGTGGGCCTGGTTTAAGATGGACGCCACTATAGAGGTGGGCCTGGTTTAAGATGGATGCCACTATAGAGGTGGGCCTGGTTTAAGCTGGATGCCACTATAGAGGTGGGCCTGGTTTAAGATGGATGCCACTATAGAGGTGGGCCTGGTTTAAGATGGATGCCACTATAGAGGTGGGCCTGGTTTAAGATGGATGCCACTATAGAGGTGAAAGGAGCACCACACACTTTCCCTCTTTCTCACTTCATCAATATGGTGGATAAAAAGGGGTGTGGCAGGCGTACTCTCTGAAAGGGGTGTGGCAGGCGTACTCTCTGAAAGGGGTATGCCAGGTGTACTCTCTGAAAGGGGTATGCCAGGCGTACTCTCTGAAAGGGGGCATGCCAGGCGTACTCTCTGAAAGGGGGTATGCCAGGCGTACTCTCTGAAAGGGGGTGTGGCAGGCGTACTCTCTGAAAGGGGTGTGGCAGGCGTACTCTCTGAAAGGGGGTATGCCAGGCGTACTCTCTGAAAGGGGTATTCCAGGCGTACTCTCTGAAAGGGGTGTGGCAGGCGTACTCTCTGAAAGGGGTGTGGCAGGCGTACTCTCTGAAAGGGGTATGCCAGGCGTACTCTCTGAAAGGGGTGTGCCAGGCGTACTCTCTGAAAGGGGTGTGGCAGGCGTACTCTCTGAAAGGGGTGTGGCAGGCGTACTCTCTGAAAGGGGTGTGCCAGGCGTACTCTCTGAAAGGGGTGTGCCAGGCGTACTCTCTGAAAGGGGTGTGCCAGGCGTACTCTCTGAAAGGGGTGTGCCAGGCGTACTCTCTGAAAGGGGTGTGCCAGGCGTACTCTCTGAAAGGGGTGTGGCAGGCGTACTCTCTGAAAGGGGGTATGCCAGGCGTACTCTCTGAAAGGGGTGTGCCAGGCGTACTCTCTGAAAGGGGTGTGCCAGGCGTACTCTCTGAAAGGGGTATGCCAGGCGTACTCTCTGAAAGGGGTATGCCAGGCGTACTCTCTGAAAGGGGTGTGCCAGGCGTACTCTCTGAAAGGGTATGCCAGGCGTACTCTCTGAAAGGGGTGTGCCAGGCGTACTCTCTGAAAGGGGTGTGCCAGGCGTACTCTCTGAAAGGGGTGTGCCAGGCGTACTCTCTGAAAGGGTATGCCAGGCGTACTCTCTGAAAGGGGTGTGCCAGGCGTACTCTCTGAAAGGGGTGTGGCAGGCGTACTCTCTGAAAGGGGTATGCCAGGCGTACTCTCTGAAAGGGGTGTGCCAGGCGTACTCTCTGAAAGGGGTGTGACAGGCGTACTCTCTGAAAGGGGTGTGCCAGGCGTACTCTCTGAAAGGGGTGTGGCAGGCGTACTCTCTGAAAGGGGTATGCCAGGCGTACTCTCTGAAAGGGGTGTGCCAGGCGTACTCTCTGAAAGGGGTGTGGCAGGCGTACTCTCTGAAAGGGGTGTGGCAGGCGTACTCTCTGAAAGGGGTGTGGCAGGCGTACTCTCTGAAAGAGATCAGTTATGCCAACAGAGGGTCTCATGCTCTGCTGCTGACACATTGTAGAACAGATGTCCACAGGCAGAAAGTGTACGATGTAATAATGAGCAGTGTAGCCCAACGATATGTAATAATGAGCAGTGTAGCCCAACGATATGTCATAATGAGCAGTGTAGCCCAACGATATGTAATAATGAGCAGTGTAGCCCAACGATATGTAATAATGAGCAGTGTAGCCCAACGATATGTAATAATGAGCAGTGTAGCCCAACGATATGTAATAATGAGCAGTGTAGCCCAACGATATGTAATAATGAGCAGTGTAGCCCAACGATATGTAATAATGTGCAGTGTAGCCCAACGATATGTAATAATGAGCAGTGTAGCCCAACGATATGTAATAATGAGCAGTGTAGCCCAACGATATGTAATAATGAGCAGTGTAGCCCAACGATATGTAATAATGAGCAGTGTAGCCCAACGATATGTAATAATGAGCAGTGTAGCCCAACGATATGTAATAATGAGCAGTGTAGCCCAACGATATGTAATAATGAGCAGTGTAGCCCAACGATATGTAATAATGTGCAGTGTAGCCCAACGATATGTCATAATGAGCAGTGTAGCCCAACGATATGTAATAATGAGCAGTGTAGCCCAACGATATGTAATAATGAGCAGTGTAGCCCAACGATATGTAATAATGAGCAGTGTAGCCCAACGATATGTAATAATGAGCAGTGTAGCCCAACGATATGTAATAATGAGCAGTGTAGCCCAACGATATGTCATAATGAGCAGTGTAGCCCAACGATATGTCATAATGAGCAGTGTAGCCCAACGATATGTAATAATGAGCAGTGTAGCCCAACGATATGTAATAATGAGCAGTGTAGCCCAACGATATGTAATAATGAGCAGTGTAGCCCAACGATATGTAATAATGAGCAGTGTAGCCCAACGATATGTAATAATGAGCAGTGTAGCCCAACGATATGTAATAATGAGCAGTGTAGCCCAACGATATGTAATAATGAGCAGTGTAGCCCAACGATATGTAATAATGAGCAGTGTAGCCCAACGATATGTAATAATGAGCAGTGTAGCCCAACGATATGTAATAATGAGCAGTGTAGCCCAACGATATTGCTTTTGTTGTGTTGAACTTGACATACTGTAAGACTTTTTGTGTGAGTGAAGGGGGATTATTTTATTTTTTACTCAGTGAACGTTATTTCTGCACTTGATCGATGTCTACTTTAGTGGCCACTAAAATAGAATGCCTGTTTGTTTCATTCTATTTCTACTTTAAGATTGTTTTTTCCCCAAGTGTAATATTTAGATGTGTGTGGTCACAAGCGTTCTATTATAAAGGCTGTCATGGCTAACTGCAATATTAGTGTATTGTTTTTTTCTCTAGACTTGAGTGTCATTTGCAGTAAAGTCCAGGCGACAAATAACATTGGATTGATTTCTTTAAACATTTTAGCTGTGAGTTTGGATCACATTAAACACTTTTTATTTTACACACAGGGACTGATCATGTAGATTATATTATTGGTTGTTTAATTAGTTTAACAGTTAAAACCTGTATTTCAAGAATGTGGTCATCTGTAGCTCAATTGGTAGAGCATGGCGCTTGTAACGCCAGGGTAGTGGGTTCGATCCCGGGACCACCCATACGTAAAAATGTATGCGCACATGACTGTAAGTCGCTTTGGATAAAAGCGTCTGCTAAATGGCATATTATTATATTAAGAAGGGATCCAGCCTAAAATGGGCCCTCACCAGTTTGCGTCCCTGTGCGTTACAGCCTAATTGTAAAATGGATTCAATTGTTTTTTTTCCCCCCCTCATCAAATCTACACACAATACCCCATAATTGTCACGACTTCGGCCAAGGCTGCCTCCCCTCCTTGTTCGGACATGCTTCGGCGTTCGTCGTCACCGGAATACTAACCACTGCCGCCCCAATCATCATCATCATCACGATTGTCTTGTCTTGTCAATTACACACACCTGGTTCCTATCCCCTCATTAGTCTGTGTATAAGTGTTCCCTCTGCCCCCTTGTCCTTGTGGGTGATCATTAGTCTGTGTATAAGTGTTCCCTCTGCCCCCTTGTCCTTGTGGGTGATCATTAGTCTGTGTATAAGTGTTCCCTCTGCCCCCTTGTCCTTGTGGGTGATCATTAGTCCGTGTATAAGTGTTCCCTCTGCCCCCTTGTCCTTGTGGGTGATCATTAGTCTGTGTATAAGTGTTCCCTCTGCCCCCTTGTCCTTGTGGGTGATTGTTTATTGTGGAGGTTAGTGGAGCTCCTGTGTTTTGTTCGACGGGAGTATTTCCCGTGTGCTTTGTATTTTCCAGTGCGCCTGTTTTGTGCCCTGGAGTGTGTTTGACGCAGTTCTGCGTAAACCTGTATTTTGCGGATTAAAGCCTGTTATTCTGTGATTTACCCTCCTGCGCCTGACTCCTTCAACACCACCTTATCACAATCATGACAAAGCAAAAAACTGGTTTGTTTACATTTTTACAAATGTATAAAAAATTAACTGAAATATCACATTTACGTAAGTATTCAGACCCTTTACTCAGTCCTTTTTGAAGCACCTTTGGCAGCGATTACAGCCTCGAGTCTTCTTGGGTATGACCCTACAAGCTTGGCACACCTGTATTTGGGGAGTTTCTCCCATTCTTCTCTGCAGATCCTCCTCAAGCTCTGTCAGGTTGGATGGGGAGCGTCGCTGCACAGCTATTTTCAGGTCTCTCCAGAGATGTTTGATCGGGTTCAAGTCTGGGCTCTGGCTGGGCCACTCAAGGACATTCAGAGACTTGTCCCGAAGCCACTCCTGCGTTGTCTTGGCTGTGTGCTTAGGGTCGTTGTCCTGTTGGAAGGTGAACCTTCGCCCCAGTCTGAGGTCCTGAGCGCTTTAAAGCAGGGTTTTCATCAAGGATCTCTCTGTACTTTGCTCCATTCATCTTTGCCTCGATCCTGACTAGTCTCCCAGTCCCTGCCGCTGAAAAACATCCCCACAGCATGATGCTGCCACCACCATGCTTCACCGTTGGGATGGTGCCAGGTTTCCTCCAGACGTGATGCTTGGCATTCAGGCCAAAGAGTTCAAACTTGGTTTCATCAGACCAGATAATCTTGTTTCTCATGGTCTGAGAGTCTTTAGGTGCCTTTTGGCAAACTCCTAGCGGGCTGTCATGTGCCTTTTACTGAGGAGTGGCTTCCGTCTGGCCACTCTACCATAAAGGCCTGATTGGTGGAGTGCTGCAGAGATGGTTGTCCTTCTGGAAGGTTCTCCCATCTCCACAGAGGAACTCTGGAGCTCTGTCAGAGTGACCATCGGATTCTTGGTCACCTACCTTACCAAGGCCCTTCTCCCACGATTGGTCAGTTTGGCCGGGCGGCCAGCTCTACGAAGAGTCTTGGTGGTTACAAACTTCTTCCATTTAAGAATGATGGAGGCCACTGTGTTCTTGGGGGCCTTCAATGCTGCAGACATTTGTTGGTACCCTTGTGCCTCGACACAATCCTGTCTCGGAGCGCTACGGACAATTCCTTCGACCTCATGGCTTGGTTTTTGCTCTGACATGCACTGTCAACTGTGGGACCTTATATAGACAGGTGTGTGCCTTTCCAAATCATGTCCAATCAATTGAATTTACCACAGGTGGACTCCAATCAAGTTGTAGAAACATCTCAAGGATGATCAATGGAAACAGGATGCACCTGAGCTCAATTATCGAGTCTCATAGCAAAGGGTCTGAATACTTATGTAAATAAGGTATTTCTGGTTTTTATTTTTAATAAATTAGCAAAGATTTCTAAAAACCTGTTTTCGCTTCATCATTATGGGGTATTGTGTGTAGATAGCTGAGTAACGTAACAAAATGTGGAAAACGTCAAGGGTCTGAATACTTTCTGAAGGCACTGTACAGTGTTTTCTACTCCAGACTACATTATATGTACCTCTATCTATCTCTATCTATATCTATCTCTATATCTATCTATCTATCTATCTATCTATCTATCTCTATATCTATATCTCTATCTATTTCTATCTATCTCTCTATATCTATATCTATCTATCTCTATCTATATCTCTATCTCTCTATATCTATCTATCTCTATCTATATCTCTATATCTATCTATCTCTCTCTCTCTATCTGTACCTCTATCTATCTCTCTATCTCTCTATCTCTCTATCTCTCTCTCTATCTATCTCTCTATCTCTATATCTATCTCTCTATCTCTATCTCTCTATCTGTACCTCTATCTATCTATCTATCTCTATATCTATCTCTCTATCTCTATCTCTCTATCTGTACCTCTATCTATCTATCTATCTATCTATCTATCTATCTATCTATCTATCTCTCTCTCTCTCTCTCTCTCTCTCTCTCGCTCTCTCTCTCTCTCTGTCTCTCTCTCTCTCGCTCTCTCTCTCTCTCTGTCTCTGTCTCTCTCTGTCTCTCTCTCTGTCTCTGTCTCTCTCTCTCTCTCTCTCTCTCTAATAGTGTTACCTATTCCAGACTATATTATTTGACTAGTGCTCCAGATTAATCATTCATTATCGCAAAAATGAAAACGATGTATGCATTTTCCTCTAGTACTGTAGCTGAAGAGGTACTAAGTATTTGAAAGATTAATTAGGATACACTCTGGTGCGTACAACAAAGGAAAAGTCTCTCTCTCTCTCTGTCTGTCTCTCTCACTCTCTCAATTCAATTCAATTTAAGGGCTTTATTGGCATGGGAAACGTGTGTTAACATTGCCAAAGCAAGTGAAGTAGATAATAAACAAAAGTGAAATAAGCAATAAATATTAACAGTAAACATTACACTCAGAAGTTTCAAAAGAATAAAGACATTTCAAATGTCATATTATGTCTATATACAGTGTTGTAACAATGTGCAAATAGTTAAAGTACAAATGGGAAAATAAATCAAGATAAATATGGGTTGTATTTACAATGGTGTTTGTTCTTCACTGGTTGCCCTTTTCTTGTGGCAACAGGTCACAAATCTTGCAGCTGTGATGGCACACTGTGGTATTTCACCCAATAGATATGGGATTTTATCAAAATTGGGTTTGTTTTCTAATTCTTTGTGGGTCTGTGTAATCTGAGGGAAATATGAGTCTCTAATATGGTCATACATTTGGCAGGAGGTTAGGAAGTGCAGCTCAGTTTCCACCTCATTTTGTGGGCAGTGTGCACATAGCCTGTCTTCTCTTGAGAGCCAGGTCTGCCTACGGCGGCCTTTCTCAATAGCAAGGCTATGCTCACTGAGTCTGTACATAGTCAAAGCTTTCCTTAAGTTTGGGTCAGTCACAGTGGTCAGGTATTCTGCCACTGTGTACTCTCTGTTTAGGGCCAAATAGCATTCTAGTTTGCTCTGTTTTTTGTTTGTTCTTTCCAATGTGTCAAGTAATTCTCTTTTTGTTTTCTCATGATTTGGTTGGGTCTAATTGTGTTGTTGTTGTTGTTGTTGTTGTTGTCCTGGGGCTCTGTGGGGTCTGTTTGTGTTTGTGAACAGAGCCCCAGGACAAGCTTACTTAGGGACTCTTCTCCAAGTTCATCTCTCTGTAGGTGATGGCTTTGTTATGGAAGGTTTGGGAATCGCTTCCTTTTAAGTGGTTATAGAATTTAACGGCTCTTTTCTGGATTTTGATAATTAGCGGGTATTGGCCTAATTCTGCTCTGCATGCATTATTTGGTGTTTTACGTTGTACACGGAGGATGTTTTTGCAGAATTCTGCATGCAGAGTCTCAATTTGGTGTTTGTCCCATTTTGTGAATTCTTGGTTGGTGAGCGGACCCCAGACCTCAGAACCATAAAGGGCAATGGGTTCTATAACTGATTCAAGTATTTTTAGCCAGATCCTAATTGGTATGTCAAATTTTATGTTCCTTTTGATGGCATAGAAGGCCCTTCTTGCCTTGTCTCTCAGATCGTTCACAGCTTTGTGGAAGTTACCTGTGGCGCTGATGTTTAGGCCGAGGTATGTATAGTTTTTTGTGTGCTCTAGGGCAATGGTGTCTAGATGGAATTTGTATTTGTGGTCCTGGCAACTGGACCTTTTTTGGAACACCATAATTTTTGTCTTACTGAGATTTACTGTCAGGGCCCAGGTCTGACAGAATCTGTGCAGAAGATCTAGGTGCTGCTGTAGGCCCTCCTTGGTTGGTGACTGAAGCACCAGATCATCAGCAAACAGTAGACATTTGACTTCAGATTCTAGTAGGGTGAGGCCGGGTGCTGCAGACTGTTCTAGTGCCCTCACCAATTCGTTGATATATATGTTGAAGAGGGTGGGGCTTAAACTGCATCCCTGTCTCACACCACGGCTCTGTGGAAAGAAATGTGTGTGTTTTTTTGCCAATTTTAACCGCACACTTGTTGTTTGTGTACATGGATTTTATAATGTTGTATGTTTTTCCCCCAACCCCACTTTCCATCAATTTGTATAGCAGACCCTCAAGCCAAATTGAGTCAAAAGCTTTTTTGAAATCAACAAAGCATGAGAAGACTTTGCCTTTGTTTTGGTTTGTTTGTTTGTCAATTAGGGTGTGCAGGGTGAATACGTGGTCTGTCGTACGGTAATTTGGTAAAAGCCAATTTGACATTTGCTCAGTACATTGTTTTCACTGAGAAATGAACTAGTCTGCTGTTAATGATAATGCAGAGGATTTTCCCAAGGTTGCTGTTGACGCATATCCCATGGTAGTTATTGGGGTCAAATTTGTCTCCACTTTTGTGGATTGGGGTGATCAGTCCTTGGTTCCAAATATTGGGGAAGATGCCAGAGCTAAGGATGATGTTAAAGAGTTTAAGTATAGCTAATTGAAATTTGTGGTCTGTATATTTTATCATTTCATTGAGGATACCATCAACACCACAGGACTTTTTGGGTTGGAAGGTTTGTATTTTGTCCTGTAGTTCATTCAATGTAATTGGAGAATCCAGTGGGTTCTGGTAGTCTTTAATAGTTGATTCTAAGATTTGCATTTGATCATGTATATTATTTTGCTGTTTGTTCTCTGTTATAGGGCCAACAAGATTGGAGAAGGGGTTTACCCATACATCTCCGTTTTGGATAGATAGCTCTTCGTGTTGTTGTTTGTTTTCCAATTTTCCCAGAAGTGGTTAGAGTCTATGGATTCTTCAATTACATTGAGCTGATTTCTGGCATGCTGTTCCTTCTTTTTCCGTAGTGTATTTCTGTATTGTTTTAATGATTCACCATAGTGAAGGCGTAGGCTCAGGTTTTCTGGGTCTCTATGTTTTTGGTTGGATAGGTTTCTCAATTTCTTTCTTAGGTTTTTGCATTCTTCATCAAACCATTTATCACTGTTATTACTTTTCTTTGGTTTTCTGTTAGAGATTTTTAGATTTGATAGGGAAGCTGAGAGGTCAAATATACTGTTTAGGTTTTCTACTGCCAAGTTTACACCTTCATTATTACAGTGGAACGTTTTGTCCAGGAAGTTGTCTAGAATGGATTGAATTTGTTGTTTCCTAATAGTTTTTTGGTAGGTTTCAACACTACTTTCCTTCCATCTATAGCATTTCTTAATATTATTCAGTTCCTTTGGCTTTGATGCCTCATGATTGAGTATTTCTCTGTTCAAGTAGACTGTGATTTTGCTGTGGTCTGATAGGGGTGTCAGTGGGCTGACTGTGAACGCTCTGAGAGACTCTGGGTTGAGGTCGGTGATAAAGTAGTCTACAGTACTACTGCCAAGAGATGAGCTATAGGTGTACCTACCATAGGAGTCCCCTCGAAGCCTACCATTGACTATGTACATACCCAGTGTGCGACAGAGCTGCAGGAGTCGTGACCCGTTTTTGTTGGTTATGTTGTCGTAGTTGTGCCTAGGGGGGCATATGGGGGAGGGAATGCTGTCACCTCCAGGTAGGTGTTTGTCCCCCTGTGTGCTGAGGGTGTCAGGTTCTTGTCCAGTTCTGGCATTTGTCTCTCTCCCTCTCTCTCCATCTCTGTCTCTCTTTCTCTCTCTCCCTCTCTTTCTCTCTCCCTCCCTCTCTCTCTCTCTCTCTCTCTCTCTCTCTCTCTCTCTCTCTCTCTCTCTCTCTCTCTCTCTCTCTCTCTCTCTCTCTCTCTCTCTCTCTCATTCTGTCTCTCTCTCACTCTGTCTCTCTCTGTCTCTCTCTCTCTCTCAGTCTCTCTCTCTCTCTCAGTCTCTCTCTCTCTCTCTCTCTCTCTCTCTGGTGAAAAATGCTAAATGCATATTCATCTGTAGACCATTCATATTTTAAAGTCTGCCTGACTCTGAACTGTAGTGAATGCTGAACTCTTCTAGAAATACACATGTTCATGTAGATCGTAGACCTTTAAAATGATAATGTCATTGTAGCTTTAAAGGTCTACATATGTTGGCCTCCTCTCTAGCCTTGGTCTAGTGACCAGTATAAGTTGTGGTTCTGAATCATACCCTGTCATTAGGGTTATAATCATAGACTACTGGAATCTGAACGTTACTAGAGCACAGTATAAGTTGTGGTTCTGAATCATACCCTGTCATTAGGGTTATAATCATAGACTACTGGAATCTGAACGTTACTAGAGCACAGTATAAGTTGTGGTTCTGAATCATACCCTGTCATTAGGGTTATAATCATAGACTACTGGAATCTGAACGTTACTAGAGCACAGTATAAGTTGTGGTTCTGAATCATACCCTGTCATTAGGGTTATAATCATAGACTACTGGAATCTGAACGTTACTAGAGCACAGTATAAGTTGTGGTTCCTGAATCATACCCTGTCATTAGGGTTATAATCATAGGCTACTGGAATCTGAACGTTACTAGAGCACAGTATAAGTTGTGGTTCTGAATCATACCCTGTCATTAGGGTTATAATCATAGACTACTGGAATCTGAACGTTACTAGAGCACAGTATAAGTTGTGGTTCTGAATCATACCCTGTCATTAGGGTTATAATCATAGACTACTGGAATCTGAACGTTACTAGAGCACAGTATAAGTTGTGGTTCTGAATCATACCCTGTCATTAGGGTTATAATCATAGACTACTGGAATCTGAACGTTACTAGAGCACAGTATAAGTTGTGATTCTGAATCATACCCTGTCATTAGGGTTATAATCATAGACTACTGGAATCTGAACGTTACTAGAGCACAGTATAAGTTGTGGTTCTGAATCATACCCTGTCATTAGGGTTATAATCATAGACTACTGGAATCTGAACGTTACTAGAGCACAGTATAAGTTGTGGTTCTGAATCATACCCTGTCATTAGGGTTATAATCATAGGCTACTGGAATCTGAACGTTACTAGAGCACAGTATAAGTTGTGGTTCTGAATCATACCCTGTCATTAGGGTTATAATCATAGACTACTGGAATCTGAACGTTACTAGAGCACAGTATAAGTTGTGGTTCTGAATCATACCCTGTCATTAGGGTTATAATCATAGACTACTGGAATCTGAACGTTACTAGAAGCAGGATAAGTTGTGGTTCTGAATCATACCCTGTCATTAGGGTTATAATCATAGGCTACTGGAATCTGAACGTTACTAGAGCACAGTATAAGTTGTGGTTCTGAATCATACCCTGTCATTAGGGTTATAATCATAGGCTACTGGAATCTGAACGTTACTAGAGCACAGTATAAGTTGTGGTTCTGAATCATACCCTGTCATTAGGGTTATAATCATAGACTACTGGAATCTGAACGTTACTAGAGCACAGTATAAGTTGTGGTTATGAATCATACCCTGTCATTAGGGTTATAATCATAGACTACTGGAATCTGAACGTTACTAGAAGCACAGTATAAGTTGTGGTTCTGAATCATACCCTGTCATTAGGGTTATAATCATAGACTACTGGAATCTGAACGTTACTAGAGCACAGTATAAGTTGTGATTCTGAATCATACCCTGTCATTAGGGTTATAATCATAGACTACTGGAATCTGAACGTTACTAGAAAACAGTATAAGTTGTGGTTCTGAATCATACCCTGTCATTAGGGTTATAATCATAGACTACTGGAATCTGAACGTTACTAGAGCACAGTATAAGTTGTGGTTCTGAATCATACCCTGTCATTAGGGTTATAATCATAGGCTACTGGAATCTGAACGTTACTAGAGCACAGTATAAGTTGTGGTTCTGAATCATACCCTGTCATTAGGGTTATAATCATAGACTACTGGAATCTGAACGTTACTAGAGCACAGTATAAGTTGTGGTTCTGAATCATACCCTGTCATTAGGGTTATAATCATAGACTACTGGAATCTGAACGTTACTAGAAGCAGGATAAGTTGTGGTTCTGAATCATACCCTGTCATTAGGGTTATAATCATAGGCTACTGGAATCTGAACGTTACTAGAGCACAGTATAAGTTGTGGTTCTGAATCATACCCTGTCATTAGGGTTATAATCATAGGCTACTGGAATCTGAACGTTACTAGAGCACAGTATAAGTTGTGGTTCTGAATCATACCCTGTCATTAGGGTTATAATCATAGGCTACTGGAATCTGAACGTTACTAGAAGCAGGATAAACCATGCATGGAGCAGCTCTGGGGTTAATGCTGCATTTGGGGGATAACGTCTAATTTTATTTTCTAGAGTTTTAGTGATGAACATCATGTTTTTTTTAAAATCAAAGACATGCCAAATAGATAGACATGTTCATCACTATCTAACAGACACGTTGTGGTTCTAGATGACATGCCAAATAGATAGACATGTTAATCACTATCTAACAGACACGTTGTGGTTCTAGATGACATGCCAAATAGATAGACATGTTAATCACTATTTAACAGACACGTTGTGGTTCTAGATGACATGCCAAATAGATAGACATGTTAATCACTATCTAACAGACACGTTGTAGCTCTAGATGACATGCCAAATAGATAGACATGTTAATCACTATCTAACAGACACGTTGTGGTTCTAGATGACATGCCAAATAGATAGACATGTTAATCACTATTTAACAGACACGTTGTGGTTCTAGATGACATGCCAAATAGATAGACATGTTAATCACTATTTAACAGACACGTTGTGGTTCTAGATGACATGCCAAATAGATAGACATGTTAATCACTATTTAACAGACACGTTGTGGTTCTAGATGACATGCCAAATAGATAGACATGTTAATCACTATTTAACAGACACGTTGTGGTTCTAGATGACATGCCAAATAGATAGACATGTTAATCACTATTTAACAGACACGTTGTGGTTCTAGATGACATGCCAAATAGATAGACATGTTAATCACTATTTAACAGACACGTTGTAGCTCTAGATGACATGCCAAATAGATAGACATGTTAATCACTATCTAACAGACACGTTGTAGCTCTAGATGACATGCCAAATAGATAGACATGTTAATCACTATTTAACAGACACGTTGTAGCTCTAGATGACATGCCAAATAGATAGACATGTTAATCACTATTTAACAGACACGTTGTAGCTCTAGATGACATGCCAAATAGATAGACATGTTAATCACTATCTAACAGACACGTTGTGGTTCTAGATGACATGCCAAATAGATAGACATGTTAATCACTATTTAACAGACACGTTTGTAGCTCTAGATGACATGCCAAATAGATAGACATGTTCATCACTATTTAACAGACACGTTGTGGTTCTAGATGACATGCCAAATAGATAGACATGTTAATCACTATTTAACAGACACGTTGTAGCTCTAGATGACATGCCAAATAGATAGACATGTTCATCACTATTTAACAGACACGTTGTGGTTCTAGATGACATGCCAAATAGATAGACATGTTAATCACTATCTAACAGACACGTTGTAGCTCTAGATGACATGCCAAATAGATAGACATGTTCATCACTATTTAACAGACACGTTGTAGCTCTAGATGACATGCCAAATAGATAGACATGTTAATCACTATTTAACAGACACGTTGTGGTTCTAGATGACATGCCAAATAGATAGACATGTTAATCACTATCTAACAGACACGTTGTGGTTCTAGATGACATGCCAAATAGATAGACATGTTCATCACTATTTAACAGACACGTTGTAGCTCTAGATGACATGCCAAATAGATAGACATGTTAATCACTATTTAACAGACACGTTGTGGTTCTAGATGACATGCCAAATAGATAGACATGTTAATCACTATCTAACAGACACGTTGTGGTTCTAGATGACATGCCAAATAGATAGACATGTTAATCACTATTTAACAGACACGTTGTGGTTCTAGATGACATGCCAAATAGATAGACATGTTAATCACTATTTAACAGACACGTTGTGGTTCTAGATGACATGCCAAATAGATAGACATGTTAATCACTATTTAACAGACACGTTGTGGTTCTAGATGACATGCCAAATAGATAGACATGTTAATCACTATTTAACAGACACGTTGTGGTTCTAGATGACATGCCAAATAGATAGACATGTTCATCACTATTTAACAGACACGTTGTGGCTCTAGATGACATGCCAAATAGATAGACATGTTAATCACTATTTAACAGACACGTTGTAGCTCTAGATGACATGCCAAATAGATAGACATGTTAATCACTATTTAACAGACACGTTGTGGTTCTAGATGACATGCCAAATAGATAGACATGTTAATCACTATTTAACAGACACGTTGTGGTTCTAGATGACATGCCAAATAGATAGACATGTTAATCACTATCTAACAGACACGTTGTGGTTCTAGATGACATGCCAAATAGATAGACATGTTAATCACTATCTAACAGACACGTTGTGGTTCTAGATGACATGCCAAATAGATAGACATGTTAATCACTATTTAACAGACACGTTGTGGTTCTAGATGACATGCCAAATAGATAGACATGTTAATCACTATTTAACAGACACGTTGTGGTTCTAGATGACATGCCAAATAGATAGACATGTTAATCACTATCTAACAGACACGTTGTGGTTCTAGATGACATGCCAAATAGATAGACATGTTAATCACTATCTAACAGACACGTTGTGGTTCTAGATGACATGCCAAATAGATAGACATGTTAATCACTATCTAACAGACACGTTGTGGTTCTAGATGACATGCCAAATAGATAGACATGTTAATCACTATTTAACAGACACGTTGTAGCTCTAGATGACATGCCAAATAGATAGACATGTTAATCACTATTTAACAGACACGTTGTAGCTCTAGATGACATGCCAAATAGATAGACATGTTAATCACTATTTAACAGACACGTTGTAGCTCTAGATGACATGCCAAATAGATAGACATGTTAATCACTATTTAACAGACACGTTGTGGTTCTAGATGACATGCCAAATAGATAGACATGTTAATCACTATCTAACAGACACGTTGTAGCTCTAGATGACATGCCAAATAGATAGACATGTTAATCACTATTTAACAGACACGTTGTAGCTCTAGATGACATGCCAAATAGATAGACATGTTAATCACTATCTAACAGACACGTTGTGGTTCTAGATGACATGCCAAATAGATAGACATGTTAATCACTATCTAACAGACACGTTGTAGCTCTAGATGACATGCCAAATAGATAGACATGTTAATCACTATTTAACAGACACGTTGTAGCTCTAGATGACATGCCAAATAGATAGACATGTTAATCACTATTTAACAGACACGTTGTGGTTCTAGATGACATGCCAAATAGATAGACATGTTCATCACTATTTAACAGACACGTTGTAGCTCTAGATGACATGCCAAATAGATAGACATGTTAATCACTATTTAACAGACACGTTGTGGTTCTAGATGACATGCCAAATAGATAGACATGTTCATCACTATCTAACAGACACGTTGTGGCTCTAGATGACATGCCAAATAGATAGACATGTTAATCACTATTTAACAGACACGTTGTAGTTCTAGATGACATGCCAAATAGATAGACATGTTAATCACTATTTAACAGACACGTTGTGGTTCTAGATGACATGCCAAATTGATAGACATGTTAATCACTATTTAACAGACACGTTGTAGCTCTAGATGACATGCCAAATAGATAGACATGTTAATCACTATTTAACAGACACGTTGTAGCTCTAGATGACATGCCAAATAGATAGACATGTTAATCACTATTTAACAGACACGTTGTATCTCTAGATGACATGCCAAATAGATAGACATGTTAATCACTATCTAACAGACACGTTGTAGCTCTAGATGACATGCCAAATAGATAGACATGTTCATCACTATTTAACAGACACGTTGTAGTTCTAGATGACATGCCAAATAGATAGACATGTTAATCACTATTTAACAGACACGTTGTGGTTCTAGATGACATGCCAAATAGATAGACATGTTAATCACTATTTAACAGACACGTTGTAGCTCTAGATGACATGCCAAATAGATAGACATGTTAATCACTATTTAACAGACACGTTGTGGTTCTAGATGACATGCCAAATAGATAGACATGTTAATCACTATTTAACAGACACGTTGTGGTTCTAGATGACATGCCAAATAGATAGACATGTTAATCACTATTTAACAGACACGTTGTGGTTCTAGATGACATGCCAAATAGATAGACATGTTAATCACTATCTAACAGACACGTTGTGGTTCTAGATGACATGCCAAATAGATAGACATGTTCATCACTATTTAACAGACACGTTGTGGTTCTAGATGACATGCCAAATAGATAGACATGTTAATCACTATTTAACAGACACGTTGTGGTTCTAGATGACATGCCAAATAGATAGACATGTTAATCACTATTTAACAGACACGTTGTGGTTCTAGATGACATGCCAAATAGATAGACATGTTAATCACTATTTAACAGACACGTTGTGGTTCTAGATGACATGCCAAATAGATAGACATGTTAATCACTATCTAACAGACACGTTGTAGCTCTAGATGACATGCCAAATAGATAGACATGTTAATCACTATTTAACAGACACGTTGTAGCTCTAGATGACATGCCAAATAGATAGACATGTTAATCACTATTTAACAGACACGTTGTATCTCTAGATGACATGCCAAATAGATAGACATGTTAATCACTATTTAACAGACACGTTGTAGCTCTAGATGACATGCCAAATAGATAGACATGTTAATCACTATTTAACAGACACGTTGTAGCTCTAGATGACATGCCAAATAGATAGACATGTTAATCACTATCTAACAGACACGTTGTGGTTCTAGATGACATGCCAAATAGATAGACATGTTAATCACTATCTAACAGACACGTTGTAGTTCTAGATGACATGCCAAATAGATAGACATGTTAATCACTATCTAACAGACACGTTGTGGTTCTAGATGACATGCCAAATAGATAGACATGTTAATCACTATTTAACAGACACGTTGTGGCTCTAGATGACATGCCAAATAGATAGACATGTTAATCACTATTTAACAGACACGTTGTGGTTCTAGATGACATGCCAAATAGATAGACATGTTAATCACTATTTAACAGACACGTTGTGGCTCTAGATGACATGCCAAATAGATAGACATGTTCATCACTATTTAACAGACACGTTGTGGTTCTAGATGACATGCCAAATAGATAGACATGTTCATCACTATTTAACAGACACGTTGTGGTTCTAGATGACATGCCAAATAGATAGACATGTTCATCACTATCTAACAGACACGTTGTGGTTCTAGATGACATGCCAAATAGATAGACATGTTAATCACTATTTAACAGACACGTTGTGGCTCTAGATGACATGCCAAATAGATAGACATGTTAATCACTATTTAACAGACACGTTGTAGCTCTAGATGACATGCCAAATAGATAGACATGTTAATCACTATCTAACAGACACGTTGTAGGTTCTAGATGACATGCCAAATAGATAGACATGTTAATCACTATCTAACAGACACGTTGTGGTTCTAGATGACATGCCAAATAGATAGACATGTTAATCACTATTTAACAGACACGTTGTGGTTCTAGATGACATGCCAAATAGATAGACATGTTAATCACTATTTAACAGGACACGTTGTGGTTCTAGATGACATGCCAAATAGATAGACATGTTAATCACTATTTAACAGACACGTTGTGGTTCTAGATGACATGCCAAATAGATAGACATGTTAATCACTATTTAACAGACACGTTGTGGCTCTAGATGACATGCCAAATAGATAGACATGTTAATCACTATCTAACAGACACGTTGTGGTTCTAGATGACATGCCAAATAGATAGACATGTTAATCACTATCTAACAGACACGTTGTGGTTCTAGATGACATGCCAAATAGATAGACATGTTAATCACTATCTAACAGACACGTTGTTCTAGATGACATGCCAAATAGATAGACATGTTAATCACTATCTAACAGACACGTTGTAGTTCTAGATGACATGCCAAATAGATAGACATGTTAATCACTATTTAACAGACACGTTGTGGTTCTAGATGACATGCCAAATAGATAGACATGTTAATCACTATCTAACAGACACGTTGTAGCTCTAGATGACATGCCAAATAGATAGACATGTTAATCACTATCTAACAGACACGTTGTGGTTCTAGATGACATGCCAAATAGATAGACATGTTAATCACTATCTAACAGACACGTTGTAGCTCTAGATGACATGCCAAATAGATAGACATGTTAATCACTATTTAACAGACACGTTGTAGCTCTAGATGACATGCCAAATAGATAGACATGTTAATCACTATCTAACAGACACGTTGTAGTTCTAGATGACATGCCAAATAGATAGACATGTTAATCACCTATCTAACAGACACGCTGTAGCTCTAGATGACATGCCAAATAGATAGACATGTTAATCACTATTTAACAGACACGTTGTAGCTCTAGATGACATGCCAAATAGATAGACATGTTAATCACTATTTAACAGACACGTTGTGGTTCTAGATGACATGCCAAATAGATAGACATGTTCATCACTATTTAACAGACACGTTGTAGCTCTAGATGACATGCCAAATAGATAGACATGTTAATCACTATTTAACAGACACGTTGTGGTTCTAGATGACATGCCAAATAGATAGACATGTTCATCACTATCTAACAGACACGTTGTGGCTCTAGATGACATGCCAAATAGATAGACATGTTAATCACTATTTAACAGACACGTTGTAGCTCTAGATGACATGCCAAATAGATAGACATGTTAATCACTATTTAACAGACACGTTGTGGTTCTAGATGACATGCCAAATTGATAGACATGTTAATCACTATTTAACAGACACGTTGTAGCTCTAGATGACATGCCAAATAGATAGACATGTTAATCACTATTTAACAGACACGTTGTAGCTCTAGATGACATGCCAAATAGATAGACATGTTAATCACTATTTAACAGACACGTTGTATCTCTAGATGACATGCCAAATAGATAGACATGTTAATCACTATCTAACAGACACGTTGTAGCTCTAGATGACATGCCAAATAGATAGACATGTTCATCACTATTTAACAGACACGTTGTGGTTCTAGATGACATGCCAAATAGATAGACATGTTAATCACTATTTAACAGACACGTTGTGGTTCTAGATGACATGCCAAATAGATAGACATGTTAATCACTATTTAACAGACACGTTGTAGCTCTAGATGACATGCCAAATAGATAGACATGTTAATCACTATTTAACAGACACGTTGTGGTTCTAGATGACATGCCAAATAGATAGACATGTTAATCACTATTTAACAGACACGTTGTGGTTCTAGATGACATGCCAAATAGATAGACATGTTAATCACTATTTAACAGACACGTTGTGGTTCTAGATGACATGCCAAATAGATAGACATGTTAATCACTATCTAACAGACACGTTGTGGTTCTAGATGACATGCCAAATAGATAGACATGTTCATCACTATTTAACAGACACGTTGTGGTTCTAGATGACATGCCAAATAGATAGACATGTTAATCACTATTTAACAGACACGTTGTGGTTCTAGATGACATGCCAAATAGATAGACATGTTAATCACTATTTAACAGACACGTTGTGGTTCTAGATGACATGCCAAATAGATAGACATGTTAATCACTATTTAACAGACACGTTGTGGTTCTAGATGACATGCCAAATAGATAGACATGTTAATCACTATCTAACAGACACGTTGTAGCTCTAGATGACATGCCAAATAGATAGACATGTTAATCACTATTTAACAGACACGTTGTAGCTCTAGATGACATGCCAAATAGATAGACATGTTAATCACTATTTAACAGACACGTTGTATCTCTAGATGACATGCCAAATAGATAGACATGTTAATCACTATTTAACAGACACGTTGTAGCTCTAGATGACATGCCAAATAGATAGACATGTTAATCACTATTTAACAGACACGTTGTAGCTCTAGATGACATGCCAAATAGATAGACATGTTAATCACTATCTAACAGACACGTTGTGGTTCTAGATGACATGCCAAATAGATAGACATGTTAATCACTATCTAACAGACACGTTGTAGTTCTAGATGACATGCCAAATAGATAGACATGTTAATCACTATCTAACAGACACGTTGTGGTTCTAGATGACATGCCAAATAGATAGACATGTTAATCACTATTTAACAGACACGTTGTGGTTCTAGATGACATGCCAAATAGATAGACATGTTAATCACTATTTAACAGACACGTTGTAGCTCTAGATGACATGCCAAATAGATAGACATGTTAATCACTATTTAACAGACACGTTGTGGTTCTAGATGACATGCCAAATAGATAGACATGTTCATCACTATTTAACAGACACGTTGTGGTTCTAGATGACATGCCAAATAGATAGACATGTTCATCACTATCTAACAGACACGTTGTGGTTCTAGATGACATGCCAAATAGATAGACATGTTAATCACTATTTAACAGACACGTTGTGGTTCTAGATGACATGCCAAATAGATAGACATGTTAATCACTATTTAACAGACACGTTGTAGCTCTAGATGACATGCCAAATAGATAGACATGTTAATCACTATCTAACAGACACGTTGTGGTTCTAGATGACATGCCAAATAGATAGACATGTTAATCACTATCTAACAGACACGTTGTAGTTCTAGATGACATGCCAAATAGATAGACATGTTAATCACTATTTAACAGACACGTTGTGGTTCTAGATGACATGCCAAATAGATAGACATGTTAATCACTATTTAACAGACACGTTGTGGTTCTAGATGACATGCCAAATAGATAGACATGTTAATCACTATTTAACAGACACGTTGTGGTTCTAGATGACATGCCAAATAGATAGACATGTTAATCACTATCTAACAGACACGTTGTAGCTCTAGATGACATGCCAAATAGATAGACATGTTAATCACTATTTAACAGACACGTTGTGGCTCTAGATGACATGCCAAATAGATAGACATGTTCATCACTATTTAACAGACACGTTGTAGCTCTAGATGACATGCCAAATAGATAGACATGTTAATCACTATCTAACAGACACGTTGTAGCTCTAGATGACATGCCAAATAGATAGACATGTTAATCACTATTTAACAGACACGTTGTAGCTCTAGATGACATGCCAAATAGATAGACATGTTAATCACTATCTAACAGACACGTTGTAGCTCTAGATGACATGCCAAATAGATAGACATGTTAATCACTATTTAACAGACACGTTGTGGTTCTAGATGACATGCCAAATAGATAGACATGTTAATCACTATCTAACAGACACGTTGTAGCTCTAGATGACATGCCAAATAGATAGACATGTTAATCACTATTTAACAGACACGTTGTAGCTCTAGATGACATGCCAAATAGATAGACATGTTCATCACTATCTAACAGACACGTTGTAGCTCTAGATGACATGCCAAATAGATAGACATGTTAATCACTATCTAACAGACACGTTGTAGTTCTAGATGACATGCCAAATAGATAGACATGTTAATCACTATCTAACAGACACGTTGTAGCTCTAGATGACATGCCAAATAGATAGACATGTTAATCACTATCTAACAGACACGTTGTGGTTCTAGATGACATGCCAAATAGATAGACATGTTAATCACTATCTAACAGACACGTTGTGGCTCTAGATGACATGCCAAATAGATAGACATGTTAATCACTATTTAACAGACACGTTGTAGGTCTAGATGACATGCCAAATAGATAGACATGTTCATCACTATCTAACAGACACGTTGTGGCTCTAGATGACATGCCAAATAGATAGACATGTTAATCACTATCTAACAGACACGTTGTAGCTCTAGATGACATGCCAAATAGATAGACATGTTAATCACTATCTAACAGACACGTTGTGGTTCTAGATGACATGCCAAATAGATAGACATGTTAATCACTATCTAACAGACACGTTGTGGCTCTAGATGACATGCCAAATAGATAGACATGTTAATCACTATTTAACAGACACGTTGTAGGTCTAGATGACATGCCAAATAGATAGACATGTTCATCACTATCTAACAGACACGTTGTGGCTCTAGATGACATGCCAAATAGATAGACATGTTAATCACTATTTAACAGACACGTTGTGCTTCTAGATGACATGCCAAATAGATAGACATGTTAATCACTATTTAACAGACACGTTGTGGTTCTAGATGACATGCCAAATAGATAGACATGTTCATCACTATTTAACAGACACGTTGTAGCTCTAGATGACATGCCAAATAGATAGACATGTTAATCACTATCTAACAGACACGTTGTGGTTCTAGATGACATGCCAAATAGATAGACATGTTAATCACTATTTAACAGACACGTTGTGGTTCTAGATGACATGCCAAATAGATAGACATGTTAATCACTATCTAACAGACACGTTGTGGCTCTAGATGACATGCCAAATAGATAGACATGTTAATCACTATTTAACAGACACGTTGTAGCTCTAGATGACATGCCAAATAGATAGACATGTTAATCACTATCTAACAGACACGTTGTAGCTCTAGATGACATGCCAAATAGATAGACATGTTCATCACTATTTAACAGACACGTTGTAGCTCTAGATGACATGCCAAATAGATAGACATGTTAATCACTATTTAACAGACACGTTGTGGTTCTAGATGACATGCCAAATAGATAGACATGTTAATCACTATCTAACAGACACGTTGTAGCTCTAGATGACATGCCAAATAGATAGACATGTTCATCACTATTTAACAGACACGTTGTAGCTCTAGATGACATGCCAAATAGATAGACATGTTAATCACTATTTAACAGACACGTTGTGGTTCTAGATGACATGCCAAATAGATAGACATGTTCATCACTATCTAACAGACACGTTGTGGCTCTAGATGACATGCCAAATAGATAGACATGTTCATCACTATTTAACAGACACGTTGTGGCTCTAGATGACATGCCAAATAGATAGACATGTTAATCACTATTTAACAGACACGTTGTGGTTCTAGATGACATGCCAAATAGATAGACATGTTAATCACTATTTAACAGACACGTTGTAGCTCTAGATGACATGCCAAATAGATAGGCTCTGATCAGTCCCTACACCCAAACGAGGACATTGCGTTCATCCACCTCTGGCCTGCTGGCTCCCCTTCCTCTGCGGAAGCATAGCTCCCGCTCAGCCCAGTCAAAACTGTTCGCTGCTCTGGCACCCCAATGGTGGAACAAGCTCCCTCACGACGCCAGGACAGCGGAGTCACTCACCACCTTCCGGAGACATTTGAAACCCCACCTCTTTAAGGAATACCTGTGATAGGATAAAGTATTCCTTCTAACTCCCCCAAATTGTAAAGTGGTTATCCCACTGGCTATAGGGTGAACGCACCAATTTGTGAGTCGCTCTGGCTAAGAGCGTCTGCTAAATGACGTTAATGTGCCCCTGAGCAAGGCACTTAACCCTAATTGCTCCTGTAAGTCGCTCTGGTTAAGAGCGTCTGCTAAATGACTAAAATGTAAATGTAAATGATAGACATGTTAATCACTATCTAACAGACACGTTGTAGCTCTAGATGACATGCCAAATAGATAGACATGTTCATCACTATTTAACAGACACGTTGTGGTTCTAGATGACATGCCAAATAGATAGACATGTTAATCACTATTTAACAGACACGTTGTAGCTCTAGATGACATGCCAAATAGATAGACATGTTCATCACTATTTAACAGACACGTTGTGGTTCTAGATGACATGCCAAATAGATAGACATGTTAATCACTATTTAACAGACACGTTGTAGCTCTAGATGACATGCCAAATAGATAGACATGTTAATCACTATTTAACAGACACGTTGTGGTTCTAGATGACATGCCAAATAGATAGACATGTTAATCACTATTTAACAGACACGTTGTGGTTCTAGATGACATGCCAAATAGATAGACATGTTAATCACTATTTAACAGACACGTTGTGGTTCTAGATGACATGCCAAATAGATAGACATGTTAATCACTATTTAACAGACACGTTGTAGCTCTAGATGACATGCCAAATAGATAGACATGTTAATCACTATTTAACAGACACGTTGTAGCTCTAGATGACATGCCAAATAGATAGACATGTTAATCACTATTTAACAGACACGTTGTGGTTCTAGATGACATGCCAAATAGATAGACATGTTAATCACTATTTAACAGACACGTTGTGGTTCTAGATGACATGCCAAATAGATAGACATGTTAATCACTATTTAACAGACACGTTGTGGTTCTAGATGACATGCCAAATAGATAGACATGTTAATCACTATTTAACAGACACGTTGTATCTCTAGATGACATGCCAAATAGATAGACATGTTAATCACTATTTAACAGACACGTTGTAGCTCTAGATGACATGCCAAATAGATAGACATGTTCATCACTATTTAACAGACACGTTGTGGTTCTAGATGACATGCCAAATAGATAGACATGTTAATCACTATTTAACAGACACGTTGTAGCTCTAGATGACATGCCAAATAGATAGACATGTTAATCACTATCTAACAGACACGTTGTGGTTCTAGATGACATGCCAAATAGATAGACATGTTAATCACTATTTAACAGACACGTTGTAGCTCTAGATGACATGCCAAATAGATAGACATGTTAATCACTATTTCGAACAGACACGTTGTAGCTCTAGATGACATGCCAAATAGATAGACATGTTAATCACTATTTAACAGACACGTTGTAGCTCTAGATGACATGCCAAATAGATAGACATGTTAATCACTATTTAACAGACACGTTGTGGTTCTAGATGACATGCCAAATAGATAGACATGTTAATCACTATTTAACAGACACGTTGTGGTTCTAGATGACATGCCAAATAGATAGACATGTTAATCACTATTTAACAGACACGTTGTAGCTCTAGATGACATGCCAAATAGATAGACATGTTAATCACTATTTAACAGATACGTTGTAGCTCTAGATGACATGCCAAATAGATAGACATGTTAATCACTATTTAACAGACACGTTGTGGTTCTAGATGACATGCCAAATAGATAGACATGTTAATCACTATTTAACAGACACGTTGTGGTTCTAGATGACATGCCAAATAGATAGACATGTTAATCACTATTTAACAGACACGTTGTAGCTCTAGATGACATGCCAAATAGATAGACATGTTAATCACTATTTAACAGACACGTTGTAGCTCTAGATGACATGCCAAATAGATAGACATGTTAATCACTATCTAACAGACACGTTGTGGTTCTAGATGACATGCCAAATAGATAGACATGTTAATCACTATTTAACAGACACGTTGTAGCTCTAGATGACATGCCAAATAGATAGACATGTTAATCACTATTTAACAGACACGTTGTGGTTCTAGATGACATGCCAAATAGATAGACATGTTCATCACTATTTAACAGACACGTTGTGGTTCTAGATGACATGCCAAATAGATAGACATGTTAATCACTATTTTAACAGACACGTTGTAGCTCTAGATGACATGCCAAATAGATAGACATGTTAATCACTATTTAACAGACACGTTGTGGTTCTAGATGACATGCCAAATAGATAGACATGTTAATCACTATCTAACAGACACGTTGTGGTTCTAGATGACATGCCAAATAGATAGACATGTTAATCACTATTTAACAGACACGTTGTGGTTCTAGATGACATGCCAAATAGATAGACATGTTAATCACTATCTAACAGACACGTTGTGGTTCTAGATGACATGCCAAATAGATAGACATGTTAATCACTATTTAACAGACACGTTGTAGCTCTAGATGACATGCCAAATAGATAGACATGTTCATCACTATTTAACAGACACGTTGTAGCTCTAGATGACATGCCAAATAGATAGACATGTTAATCACTATCTAACAGACACGTTGTAGCTCTAGATGACATGCCAAATAGATAGACATGTTCATCACTATTTAACAGACACGTTGTGGTTCTAGATGACATGCCAAATAGATAGACATGTTAATCACTATCTAACAGACACGTTGTAGCTCTAGATGACATGCCAAATAGATAGACATGTTCATCACTATTTAACAGACACGTTGTAGCTCTAGATGACATGCCAAATAGATAGACATGTTAATCACTATCTAACAGACACGTTGTAGCTCTAGATGACATGCCAAATAGATAGACATGTTAATCACTATCTAACAGACACGTTGTAGCTCTAGATGACATGCCAAATATATAGACATGTTAATCACTATCTAACAGACACGTTGTAGCTCTAGATGCTACCTATGAGCCTACATTTTCCCCCCCATTTGTTCAAAGAAAATATTGAAATATTCTTACCCCATCATGTATTCTTATTCAAATATTAAATTGTTTATATTTAATAAAATATTGATTAAAAAAACCTGCGGGCTTTGGTAAACCGAAATGGCGGTTACTTGCAAAAGCGTGGTAATAGGATATTTACTGGACTACTCTCCACATGAACAACAGATACTGTATATTGGCGTATCCAATGATCACTGTCACAGCCCGTTATACACTACTGGCGAACCTGTGCGGTGAAACACCGCTTTCCATTCATGTTCAATGGAAGGAACGCGTTGAGAAGCGGAGTGGGCGGTTGAGAAGCGGAGTGGGCGGTGGACCGTTGGGTTGCGCGAACGGGCGTGAAATACCGCTTTCCATTCATGTTCAATGGAAGGAAAGCGTTGAGAAGCGGAGTGGGCGGTTGAGAAGCGGAGTGGGCGGTGGACCGTTGGGTTGCGGAGTGGGCGGTGGACCGTTGGGTTGCGGAGTGGGCGGTGGACCGTTGGGTTGCGGAGTGGGCGGTGGGACCGTTGGGTTGCGGAGTGGGCGGTGGACCGTTGGGTTGCGCGAACGGGGCGGTGAAATACCGCTTTCCATTCATGTTCAATGGAAGGAAAGCGTTGAGAAGCGGAGTGGGCGGTTGAGAAGCGGAGTGGCGGTGGACCGTTAGGTTGCGAGTGGGCGGTGGACCGTTAAGTTGCGAAGTGACGGTGGACCGTTGGGTTGCGGAGTGGGCGGTGGGACCGTTGGGTTGCGGAGTGGGCGGCGGACCGTTGAGTTGCGCGAAACGGGCGGAAAAAAAGGACCGCATTTCCCAACTTTATGCAAATCACCAGCAGCGACCACTGGCGATGACCAATCATATCGAGTGGTTCCCATGACGATTTTGAAACTTTGCGACCCGATGTTGGAGACTTTCTTTAGCAAAGATGGCTGACAAAAATACTAGGATGGAAGCAAATGTTAGGAATTATAATGAATCATGCAACAAATGTACAGTTGAGAGGAATATGTTAGTTAATGTAGAGACAAACGATTATGCATTTTTTTTTTGGTCATGAAGTTAATTTACGAAAATTGGCTACTTAGCAAGGTAGCTGACTAGCTAACATTAGCCAGCTAGCTACCTAGCTTTATGGGCGTTGTAGATGAGTATGACATTGTAATTCTGGTTGTTTTAATGTTTTAGGGACTCCTGAGAAAACCAGTAAACCAGGCTGTGGTCTTTCTGAAACACCGTATGTAAAGATTCGAGCTAGCTAAAGCATTTCCTACAAATTGAATGTACAGTTTAAGATTGCCTTGCTGATATTTCCCATGCAATGCAGTTGAAGTAACGTAGCTAGCTAACTATTTTCTTGCTTATTGTGTAGTGGAGGATAAACATACCTGTATGCCTATGGATGTATAGCTAGCTATGTAGCTGATCTGTGTACGGGACCCTAAAACGTTTGGCATAAATATTAGTTCAGAACCTAGCTATGAACCTCAGCTATCATAGCCAGCTGTATCGACTTCAAGACAGTCTGAATGGCATTAATAAAGCCTATGGATTGAGTAGAATATAATATATCTTTATTGTTCCAAGGATGCAAGTCGTACATACATGTAGTTATTACCAAGCATGAGTTCCCCACATTTGTAGCCTGTACATTCACTGATCATGTACTCTACTTTGGCAAATAAAGGTGCTGTCCAGGTATGAATGTCTGTGAGACGTTATTTTTTTCAGTCATATCCAATACCAGGAGTATCCAACTCCAGTCTCTGAATGATGCTACTTCTGCATGTATGTATTACAATTATACACTTCAACAGTGTTTACCAATCCTGGTCCTGGGACATCATTGGTTACACATTGTAACTCTGCAGTAGACTAGAACACATGATTTAACTAGTTAAAGGCTGATTTGTAATTCATATATACAGAAACAGAATTAAAAAACAGTACACTACACTTCCTATGCATCATGTAAATACTCTAAAACAGGTGCACCTCAATATGTCATTTCCTTATGTAAATAAGGTATTTATGTTTTTTATTTTTTATAAATGTGCAAACATTTCTACAAACCTGTTTTCGCTTTGTCATTATGGGGTATTGTGTGTAGATTGAGGAGGGAGAAAAAAAAACAATTTAATCCATTTTAGAATAAAGCTGTAACGTAACAAAATGTGGAAAAAGTCAAGAGGTCTGAAAACTTACTGAATGCACTGTAAATACAAGTTCAATCTGTACTTCAATGCACATCTGGTGTGCATTATAAAACCAGAGGAAGAAAGAGGAGGTGGGGAGAGAGGTGGGAAGAGGAGGTGGGGAGAGAGGTGGGAGGAAGAGGTGGGGGAGAGAGGTGGGAGGAAGAGGAGGTGGGGAGAGGTGGGAGGAAGAGGAGGTTGGGAGAGAGGTGGGAGGAAGAGGAGGTGGGGAGAGGTGGGAGGAAGAGGAGGTGGGAGAGAGGTGGGAGGAAGAGGAGGTGGGGAGAGAGGTGGGAGGAAGAGGAGGTGGGGGAGAGAGGTGGGAGGAAGAGGAGGTGGGGAGAGAGGTGGAAGAGGAGGTGGGGAGAGAGGTGGGAGGAAGAGGAGGGAGGAAGAGGAGGTGGGGAGAGAGGTGGGAGGAAGAGGAGGTGGGAGAGAGGTGGGAGGAAGAGGAGGTGGGGAGAGAGGTGGGAGGAAGAGGAGGTGGGGAGAGGTGGGAGGAAGAGGAGGTGGGGAGAGAGGTGGGAGGAAGAGGAGGTGGAGAGAGGTGGGAGGAAGAGGGGGAGAGAGGTGGGAGAAGAGGAGGGGAGAGAGGTGGGAGAAAGAGGAGGTGGGGAGAGAGGTGGGAAAGAGGAGGTGGGAGAGAGGTGGGAGAAGGAGGTGGGGAGAGAGGTGGGAGGAAGAGGAGGTGGGGAGAGGGTGGGAGGAAGAGGAGTGGGGAGAGAGGTGGGAGGAAGAGGAGGTGGGGAGAGAGAGGTGGGAGGTGGGGAGAGAGGTGGGAGAAAGAGAGGTGGGGAGAGGTGGGAGGAAGAGGAGGTGGGGAGAGAGGTGGGAGGAAGAGGAGGTGGGGAGAGGTGGGAGGAAGAGGAGGTGGGGAGAGAGGTGGGAGGAAGAGGAGGTGGGGAGAGAGGTGGGAGAAAGAGGAGGGTGGGGAGAGAGGTGGGAGAAAGAGGAGGTGGGAGAGAGGTGGGAGGAAGAGGAGGTGGGGAGAGAGGTGGGAGGTGGGGAGAGAGGTGGGAGGAAGAGGAGGTGGGGAGAGGTGGGAGGTGGGGAGAGAGGTGGGAGGAAGAGGAGGTGGGGAGAGAGGTGGGAGGTGGGGAGAGAGGTGGGAGGAAGAGGAGGTGGGGAGAGGGAGAGGAGGTGGGGAGAGAGGTGGGAGGAAGAGAGGGGGAGAGGTGGGAGGAAGAGGAGGTGGGGAGAGAGTGGGAGGAAGAGGAGGTGGGGAGAGAGGTGGGAGGAAGAGGAGGTGGGGAGAGGAGGTGGGAGGAGAGGAGGTGGGAGAGAAAGAGGAGGTGGGAGAGGTGGGAGGAAGAGGAGGGGGGAGAGAGGTGGGAGGAAGAGGAGGTGGGGAGAGAGGTGGGAGAAAGAGGAGGTGGGGAGAGAGGTGGGAGAAAGAGGAGGTGGGGAGAGAGGTGGGAGAAAGAGGAGGTGAGAGAGGTGGGAGGAAGAGGAGGTGGGGAGAGAGGAGAAAGAGGAGGTGGGGAGAGAGGTGGGAGGAAGAGGAGGTGGGGAGAGAGGTGGGAGGAAGAGGAGGTGGGGAGAGAGGTGAGGAAGAGGAGGTGGGGAGAGGTGGGAGGAAGAGGAGGTGGGGAGAGGTGGGAGAAAGAGGAGGTGGGGAGAGAGGTGGGAGGAAGAGGAGGTGGGAGAGGTGGGAGAAAGAGGAGGTGGGGAGAGAGGTGGGAGGAAGAGGAGGTGGGGAGAGAGGTGGGAGAGTGTCAAGGACAGACAGGGAAGGAGGTGAGAAACAGAGGAGCAGGGAAGACAGACAGGGAAGGAGATGAGAACAGAGGAGCAGGGAAGACAGACAGGGAAGAGATGAGAACAGAGGAGCAGGGAAGACAGACAGGGAAGGAGTTGAGAACAGAGGAGCAGGGAAGACAGACAGGAGAAGGAGATGAGAACAGAGGAACAGGGAAGACAGACAGGGAAGGAGGTGAGAACAGAGGAGCAGGGGAAGACAGACAGGGAAGGAGGTGAGAACAGAGGAGCAGGGAAGACAGACAGGGAAGGAGATGAGAACAGAGGAGCAGAGGAAGACAGACAGGGAAGGAGATGAGAAACAGAGGAGCAGGGAAGACAGACAGGGAAGGAGATGAGAACAGGAGCAGGGAAGACAGACAGGGAAGGAGGTAAGAACAGAGGAGCAGGGAAGACAGACAGGGAAGGAGATGAGAACAGAGGAGCAGGGAAGACAGACAGGGAAGGAGATGAGAACAGAGGATCAGGAAGACAGACAGGGAAGGAGATGAGAACAGAGGAGCAGGGAAGACAGACAGGGAAGGAGATGAGAACAGAGGAGCAGGGAAGACAGACAGGGAAGGAGGTGAGAACAGAGGAGCAGGGAAGACAGACAGGGAAGGAGGTGAGAACAGAGGAGCAGGGAAGACAGACAGGGAAGGAGGTGAGAACAGAGGAGCAGGGAAGACAGACAGGGAAGGAGGTGAGAACAGAGGAGCAGGGAAGACAGACAGGGAAGGAGATGAGAACAGAGGAGCAGGGAAGACAGACAGGGAAGGAGATGAGAACAGAGGAGCAGGGAAGACAGACAGGGAAGGAGTTGAGAACAGAGGAGCAGGGAAGACAGACAGGGAAGGAGATGAGAACAGAGGAGCAGGGAAGACAGACAGGAAGGAGGTGAGAACAGAGAGCAGGGAAGACAGACAGGGAAGGAGGTGAGAACAGAGGAGCAGGGAAGACAGACAGGGAAGGAGATGAGAACAGAGGAGCAGGGAAGACTGCATATGATTAATGAATTACACTGCTACTAAACTTCATATTCTCTCGTCAAAATTCCATAATAGTGTCTCTAGCGGTGTCTCCTAACCAGCCTTGGGCCCCCAGCTGGGCCGAGAGTTATCTTAGAGCGGGTGAGGTGGTGATGACTGGACTGGACTGGGGGTTGGCTTCCTCTCTCACATCAAAACATACCTCCAGATGAGAGACAGATGGAGAGAGAGATAGCATGATTAAGCCTTGTGTTGTTTTTATTTATTCCAACACTGTCAGTCATCATAATCATCAGGAGGTGAAATGCAAAACTGAGCTTGTATCATTAACTCTGGGACTACTACATCTCTATCTGTATTTCAATGTAAAGCATCTCTTTAATAATACTTCCTGTTGACCCGACCAAGTGACCTCTCAACTCTGATCATGCTGTGCCCTCTATGTAGCCAGTTCAGATGCAGGAGGGGTTCACCAACACAGCTGATATAACCTAGAGGATTTAGGGAGAAGGGGGGAGAGGGATGAAGTGAAGGAGAGAGACTGTTATTGAGAAAACCCTGTGTAGCTCAGTTGGTAGAGCATGGCGCTTGCAAAGCCAGGGTTGTGGGTTCGTTTCCCACGGGGGGCCAGTATGAAAAAATTTATGCACTCACTTACTGTAAGTCGCTCTGGATAAAAGCGTCTGCTAAATGACTAAAATGTAAATGTAAAACAAGGTAGTTAAAGAGACAGTGTTCAACAGGAATCTCGCTGCTCTGGCACCCCAATGGTGGAACAAGCTCCTCACGACGCCAGGACAGCGGAGTCACTCACCACCTTCCGGAGACATTTGAAACCCCACCTCTTTAAGGAATACCTGGGATAGGATAAAGTAATCCTTCTACCCCCACCCTTACCCCCCAAAAAAAAAAAAAAAACGTATTGTAAAGTGGTTATCCCACTGGCTATAAGGTGAATGCCCCAATTTGTATGTCGCTCTGGATAAGAGCGTCTGCTAAATGACGTAAATGTAAATGTGTGTGGCCTCACTTAGTGTCCACACTGAGTGGCTGCAGAGTACTTTATATTGAAAAACATGCAGACACGAGGACAAACAATATAGTGTAGTTACATAAATAGAAATAATGGAGTGTCTTAATATTCTCCGTGGTTGGTCCTATTGCCTATACCTTCTAAGGTGGAAGGAGCCACAGTTATGCACCAGAGGCTGCTTACTGCACAACACAATCCATCAATCAGATTGATACACCAGTGTGTAGGTTATAGGGTGTCTAATTGATCTACATTTTTTCAATGTTGGTGACTCTTAAAGAGCCTGTTTTGTTAATGTGCTGACATCACCCCTTACCGAACAGCACCCTCACCTGAGAAGTAGAAATCAAAGGGAGAGAAACTGTGTATTGAATAACTGCAGTTGACATAGTTAAGTAAATGGAAGAATACTTTTATTGCAATGTGGGTGTCTCTTAAAAGAGCCATCGGCTGTGCATAGTGTAGTCTATGGCACAAGGTGTTGCCAGGGAACAGCACCCTCTTCGAAGAGGTAGGAGGTGAAGATCTCCCGCACACGGATTTCCTCCCGTGCTGCGTTGTTGGCCCCCATCGATGCAACATCCTGATGCACCCAACCGTTCAGTGCCCTACACGGTAACTATAGGCAATCGTTTTTGAAGGAATCTCCAGTTGCAAGGTATCCGTAGGAATATGGAAGATAATATCATTATTAGACTTTTACATCACCAGGTCATCTGTGGATTACTAAAGTATAATATCCCTTATAACAAATCATGATAACATCGAGATCATATCAAGGATAGCATCATAAATGAATACATAAATACCCCTTGAAGCTTGATGATGAGTTGATCATTTGAATCAGCTGTGTAGTGCTGAGGCAAAAACTAAAACGTGCACCCCTTTGAGTCCCCGGGACCAGGACTGAGAACCACCGCTCTTCATTGGGACCTCTTCATCTGCGGACAGGCTTTCACAGCTCTCTGTATCCGAGGACAGAAAACATCACAAGAAACAGGCTTCATTATACTCATATTAGACAGCACTGAATATGATGTTACTGTTATCTCTGTCCTCACTTCTCTCTAGGGACCGGAACCACAACAGAACCTGCCCTATCCAGAATAGCCTGTTCTCTCCCTTCTTTGACAGCTGGAGCTGCTATCCTTTCACCCTCGACCATGGCTGTTTGCTAGTTACCTACAAATGCATTTGGAGTTTGTGTTTTTCATTTACAATGATAAATACATCAAGATAGCTAGCTAATATGAAGTTAGGTAGCTGGTGATATTGAATTAACTTAGCTATCTGTACAGTTGGCTAGCTAGAGCTATGTTAGCAGCTCATTTGAGTTAGCCTGCACTCCCAGCCATGTGGATGATTGGAGACAGGGCAACAAAGTTTGCTTGTCACCACAGAGGTTTAGAGCATGTTACTATTTACCTGTGAATAAATTAATTAAAAGGAGAATGGATTAAACTATTTTACCCATTTAATAACCAGACCTTCCTACAAACTTGCTATGCTGAATTGTTTGACACACAATCCAACTTGTTGCCAGCACACCCGCAGCTCTGGGAGGCGGGAAGAGCGCGCAATCGAACGTGCTGCCCACACGCGCCGCTCTGGGAGGCGGGAAGAGCGCGCAGCACTTTCCCACCTTCTAATGTACACGAGCTGTGAGAAAACCACGTGTGTGTGCGCCGCGTCATGCTGGGGGAGGAGGTAGACTGCTCCATTCCATTCCGGGTTTTGCCCTATTCCACTCCGGGTTTTGCTGAGTGCTGTGGCACGGTGGCTGGGCTATGAGCGGTGTGTGGAGTCCCTGGATTTCCACTTTCCTCGGTTGACAGAAACACAGAGGCGCTGTGTGTAGTAGGGGGTCTAGGGGATAAGTTATCTTAACAGAGAGCACAAGGTGCCGCTTCATGTAGCGGAACGAGGTTGGGCTGTTTCACTCAAGGCAGATATCTTGTTCGGAGAGGGGGGACAGGACGAGAGAGAGAGACAGAGAGAGAGATTCTGCTATGAACTGAACGGATTTAAAGAAGAAGTGAATTGTTATTTTCGGTTTGTAAACATTTGACATTCTGCAGCGAGCCAGAGAAAGTAGAAATCACGGACGGACGGAGGAAGCAACGCAGACCTGGTTTCACCGCGCGGATTGTCCGGCCGTTTGGGTCGTCTATAACGGATTTATTTCTTAACAAAACACTTACAAGGATTTATTACCGATGACTGCAATGTGGAGAGTACGAGTGGTGTGTTGCACTTTGTCGGTGCTGTCCCTGTCATGTGGAGGAGATATCAAAGCGAAAACCTGCAGCGATGTTAGACAAGCATACACCGCCAAAGGGTTCAGTCTTGTCAACGTACCTCATCATGAAGTGTCAGGTAAGGCGGGAATACATGCCTGTAGAATAAACTACTGTCGGCTAATTGGTGATGTCTGTTTCGTTCCTGGCTTGTCTAACAGTTGGCTACAATAGTTAACGGTATCACTCCACGACGTTGCGTCAATTATAATCGCCTGAATAAAAGTGCGCCTCAGGATATTTACTACGCCTACCATTAACATGTGATAGTAAATGGGATAGCCTTTTACCATATTACAACCTTTTCCATCCAAAGTATCTAATATCATTTTCTGACAGAAAAATCTGCAATAGCTTTAGCCATCAACAGGTTGTACTGTAGGCCTGTATGTTAACTTCAGCCAGTGTTGCACATCCTGTGGAAAAGCTGGCAGAACATTTGATGCTGTCTTTAGGTAGGGTTATGGTTAGAGCAGGGTTCTTCAATCCTGGTCCTGGAGGGCCGAAACACCTCTGTTTTTCATCCTCTCCTTCTAATCAGGGGCTAATTCAGACCTGGGAAAACCAGGTGAGTGCAATTAACTACCAGGTAGAAATAAAAAACAGAAGTGTTTCGGCCCTCCAGGACCAGGATTGAAGAACCCTGGGTTAGAGGATATGCTGTCTTTAGGTAGGGTTATGGTTAGAGGAGATGATGTCTTTAGGGTAGGGTTATGATTAGAGGAGATGATGTCTTTAGGTAGGGTTATGGTTAGAGGAGATGATGTCTTTAGGTAGGGTTATGGTTAGAGGGAGATGATGTCTTTAGGTAGGGGTTATGGTTAGAGGAGATGATGTCTTTAGGTAGGGTTATGGTTAGAGGATATGATGTCTTTAGGTAGGGTTATGGTTAGAGGAGATGATGTCTTTAGGTAGGGTTATGATTAGAGGAGATGATGTCTTTAGGTAGGGTTATGGTTAGAGGAGATGATGTCTTTAGGTAGGGTTATGGTTAGAGGATATGATGTCTTTAGGTAGGGTTATGGTAAGAGGATATGATGTCTTTAGGTAGGGTTATGGTAAGAGGATATGATGTCTTTAGGTAGGGTTATGGTTAGAGGATATGATGTCTTTAGGTAGGGTTATGGTTAGAGGAGATGATGTCTTTAGGTAGGGTTATGGTTAGAGGATATGATGTCTTTAGGTAGGGTTATGGTTAGAGGAGATGATGTCTTTAGGTAGGGTTATGGTAAGAGGATATGATGTCTTTAGGTAGGGTTATGGTTAGAGGAGATGATGTCTTTAGGTAGGGTTATGGTTAGAGGATATGATGTCTTTAGGTAGGGTTATGGTTAGAGGAGATGATGTCTTTAGGTAGGGTTATGGTTAGAGGAGATGATGTCTTTAGGTAGGGTTATGGTTAGAGGATATGATGTCTTTAGGTAGGGTTATGGTAAGAGGAGATGATGTCTTTAGGTAGGGTTATGGTTAGAGGAGATGATGTCTTTAGGTAGGGTTATGGTAAGAGGAGATGATGTCTTTAGGTAGGGTTATGGTAAGAGGATATGATGTCTTTAGGTAGGGTTATGGTAAGAGGATATGATGTCTTTAGGTAGAGTTATGGTTAGAGGGAGATGATGTCTTTAGGTAGGGTTATGGTTAGAGGAGATGATGTCTTTAGGTAGGGTTATGGTTAGAGGGAGATGATGTCTTTAGGTAGGGTTATGGTTAGAGGAGATGATGTCTTTAGGTAGGGTTATGGTAAGAGGATATGATGTCTTTAGGTAGAGTTATGGTTAGAGGAGATGATGTCTTTAGGTAGGGTTATGGTTAGAGGAGATGATGTCTTTAGGTAGGGTTATGGTTAGAGGGGAGATGATGTCTTTAGGTAGGGTTATGGTTAGAGGAGATGCTGTCTTTAGGTAGGGTTATGGTAAGAGGATATGATGTCTTTAGGTAGGGTTATGGTTAGAGGATATGCTGTCTTTAGGTAGGGTTATGGTTAGAGGGAGATGATGTCTTTAGGTAGGGTTATGGTTAGAGGAGATGATGTCTTTAGGTAGGGTTATGGTTAGAGGGAGATGATGTCTTTAGGTAGGGTTATGGTTAGAGGAGATGATGTCTTTAGGTAGGGTTATGGTTAGAGGGAGATGATGTCTTTAGGTAGAGTTATGGTTAGAGGAGATGATGTCTTTAGGTAGGGTTATGGTTAGAGGATATGATGTCTTTAGGTAGGGTTATGGTTAGAGGATATGCTGTCTTTAGGTAGGGTTATGGTTAGAGGGAGATGATGTCTTTAGGTAGGGTTATGGTTAGAGGAGATGCTGTCTTTAGGTAGAGTTATGGTAAGAGGATATGATGTCTTTAGGTAGAGTTATGGTTAGAGGAGATGATGTCTTTAGGTAGGGTTATGGTTAGAGGAGATGATGTCTTTAGGTAGGGTTATGGTTAGAGGGAGATTATGTCTTTAGGTAGGGTTATGGTTAGAGGAGATGATGTCTTTAGGTAGGGTTATGGTTAGAGGAGATGCTGTCTTTAGGTAGGGTTATGGTTAGAGGAGATGATGTCTTTAGGTAGGGTTATGGTTAGAGGGAGATGATGTCTTTAGGTAGAGTTATGGTTAGAGGAGATGATGTCTTTAGGTAGGGTTATGGTTAGAGAGATGATGTCTTTAGGTAGGGTTATGGTTAGAGGAGATGATGTCTTTAGGTAGGGTTATGGTTAGAGGAGATGATGTCTTTAGGTAGGGTTATGGTTAGAGGGAGATGATGTCTTTAGGTAGGGTTATGGTTAGAGGGAGATGATGTCTTTAGGTAGGGTTATGGTTAGAGGAGATGATGTCTTTAGGTAGGGTTATGGTTAGAGGGAGATGATGTCTTTAGGTAGGGTTATGGTTAGAGGAGATTATGTCTTTAGGTAGGGTTATGGTTAGAGGGAGATGATGTCTTTAGGTAGGGTTATGGTTAGAGGAGATGATGTCTTTAGGTAGGGTTATGGTTAGAGGGAGATTATGTCTTTAGGTAGGGTTATGGTTAGAGGGAGATGATGTCTTTAGGTAGGGTTATGGTTAGAAGGAGATGATGTCTTTAGGTAGGGTTATGGTTAGAGGAGATGATGTCTTTAGGTAGGGTTATGGTTAGAGGAGATGATGTCTTTAGGTAGGGTTATGGTTAGAGGAGATGATGTCTTTAGGTAGGGTTATGGTTAGAAGGAGATGATGTCTTTAGGTAGGGTTATGGTTAGAGGAGATGATGTCTTTAGGTAGGGTTATGGTTAGAGGAGATGATGTCTTTAGGTAGGGTTATGGTTAGAGGGAGATGATGTCTTTAGGTAGAGTTATGGTTAGAGGAGATGATGTCTTTAGGTAGGGTTATGGTTAGAGGAGATGATGTCTTTAGGTAGGGTTATGGTTAGAGGAGATGATGTCTTTAGGTAGGGTTATGGTTAGAGGGAGATGATGTCTTTAGGTAGGGTTATGGTTAGAGGGAGATGATGTCTTTAGGTAGGGTTATGGTTAGAGGGGAGATGATGTCTTTAGGTAGGGTTATGGTTAGAAGGAGATGATGTCTTTAGGTAGGGTTATGGTTAGAGGAGATGATGTCTTTAGGTAGGGTTATGGTTAGAGGAGATGATGTCTTTAGGTAGGGTTATGGTTAGAGGAGATGATGTCTTTAGGTAGGGTTATGGTTAGAGGAGATGATGTCTTTAGGTAGGGTTATGGTTAGAGGAGATGATGTCTTTAGGTAGGGTTATGGTTAGAGGAGATGATGTCTTTAGGTAGGGTTATGGTTAGAGGAGATGATGTCTTTAGGTAGGGTTATGGTTAGAGGAGATGATGTCTTTAGGTAGGGTTATGGTTAGAGGAGATGATGTCTTTAGGTAGGGTTATGGTTAGAGGGAGATGATGTCTTTAGGTAGGGTTATGGTTAGAGGGAGATGATGTCTTTAGGTAGGGTTATGGTTAGAGGAGATGATGTCTTTAGGTAGGGTTATGGTTAGAGGAGATGATGTCTTTAGGTAGGGTTATGGTTAGAGGGAGATGATGTCTTTAGGTAGGGTTATGGTTAGAGGAGATGATGTCTTTAGGTAGGGTTATGGTTAGAGGGAGATGATGTCTTTAGGTAGGGTTATGGTTAGAGGGAGATGATGTCTTTAGGTAGGGTTATGGTTAGAGGAGATGATGTCTTTAGGTAGGGTTATGATTAGAGGAGATGATGTCTTTAGGTAGAGTTATGGTTAGAGGAGATGATGTCTTTAGGTAGGGTTATGGTTAGAGGAGATGATGTCTTTAGGTAGGGTTATGGTTAGAGGGAGATGATGTCTTTAGGTAGGGTTATGGTTAGAGGGAGATGATGTCTTTAGGTAGGGTTATGGTTAGAGGGAGATGATGTCTTTAGGTAGGGTTATGGTTAGAGGATATGATGTCTTTAGGTAGGGTTATGGTTAGAGGGAGATGATGTCTTTAGGTAGGGTTATGGTTAGAGGATATGATGTCTTTAGGTAGGGTTATGGTTAGAGGAGATGATGTCTTTAGGTAGGGTTATGGTTAGAGGAGATGATGTCTTTAGGTAGGGTTATGGTTAGAGGGAGATGATGTCTTTAGGTAGGGTTATGGTAAGAGGATATGATGTCTTTAGGTAGGGTTATGGTAAGAGGATATGATGTCTTTAGGTAGGGTTATGGTAAGAGGATATGATGTCTTTAGGTAGGGTTATGGTAAGAGGATATGATGTCTTTAGGTAGGGTTATGGTTAGAGGAGATTATGTCTTTAGGTAGGGTTATGGTTAGAGGAGATGATGTCTTTAGGTAGGGTTATGGTTAGAGGAGATGATGTCTTTAGGTAGGGTTATGGTTAGAGGAGATGATGTCTTTAGGTAGGGTTATGGTTAGAGGAGATGATGTCTTTAGGTAGGGTTATGGTTAGAGGAGATGATGTCTTTAGGTAGGGTTATGGTTAGAGGAGATGATGTCTTTAGGTAGGGTTATGGTTAGAGGAGATGATGTCTTTAGGTAGGGTTATGGTTAGAGGGAGATGATGTCTTTAGGTAGGGTTATGGTTAGAGGAGATGATGTCTTTAGGTAGGGTTATGGTTAGAGGGAGATGATGTCTTTAGGTAGGGTTATGGTTAGAGGAGATGATGTCTTTAGGTAGGGTTATGGTAAGAGGATATGATGTCTTTAGGTAGAGTTATGGTTAGAGGGAGATGATGTCTTTAGGTAGGGTTATGGTTAGAGGAGATGATGTCTTTAGGTAGGGTTATGGTTAGAGGGAGATGATGTCTTTAGGTAGGGTTATGGTTAGAGGAGATGCTGTCTTTAGGTAGGGTTATGGTAAGAGGATATGATGTCTTTAGGTAGGGTTATGGTTAGAGGATATGCTGTCTTTAGGTAGGGTTATGGTTAGAGGGAGATGATGTCTTTAGGTAGGGTTATGGTTAGAGGAGATGATGTCTTTAGGTAGGGTTATGGTTAGAGGGAGATGATGTCTTTAGGTAGGGTTATGGTTAGAGGAGATGATGTCTTTAGGTAGGGTTATGGTTAGAGGGAGATGATGTCTTTAGGTAGAGTTATGGTTAGAGGAGATGATGTCTTTAGGTAGGGTTATGGTTAGAGGATATGATGTCTTTAGGTAGGGTTATGGTTAGAGGATATGCTGTCTTTAGGTAGGGTTATGGTTAGAGGGAGATGATGTCTTTAGGTAGGGTTATGGTTAGAGGAGATGCTGTCTTTAGGTAGAGTTATGGTAAGAGGATATGATGTCTTTAGGTAGAGTTATGGTTAGAGGAGATGATGTCTTTAGGTAGGGTTATGGTTAGAGGAGATGATGTCTTTAGGTAGGGTTATGGTTAGAGGGAGATGATGTCTTTAGGTAGGGTTATGGTTAGAGGAGATGATGTCTTTAGGTAGGGTTATGGTTAGAGGAGATGCTGTCTTTAGGTAGGGTTATGGTTAGAGGAGATGATGTCTTTAGGTAGGGTTATGGTTAGAGGGAGATGATGTCTTTAGGTAGAGTTATGGTTAGAGGAGATGATGTCTTTAGGTAGGGTTATGGTTAGAGGAGATGATGTCTTTAGGTAGGGTTATGGTTAGAGGAGATGATGTCTTTAGGTAGGGTTATGGTTAGAGGAGATGATGTCTTTAGGTAGGGTTATGGTTAGAGGGAGATGATGTCTTTAGGTAGGGTTATGGTTAGAGGGAGATGATGTCTTTAGGTAGGGTTATGGTTAGAGGAGATGATGTCTTTAGGTAGGGTTATGGTTAGAGGGAGATGATGTCTTTAGGTAGGGTTATGGTTAGAGGAGATTATGTCTTTAGGTAGGGTTATGGTTAGAGGGAGATGATGTCTTTAGGTAGGGTTATGGTTAGAGGAGATGATGTCTTTAGGTAGGGTTATGGTTAGAGGGAGATGATGTCTTTAGGTAGGGTTATGGTTAGAGGGAGATGATGTCTTTAGGTAGGGTTATGGTTAGAAGGAGATGATGTCTTTAGGTAGGGTTATGGTTAGAGGAGATGATGTCTTTAGGTAGGGTTATGGTTAGAGGAGATGATGTCTTTAGGTAGGGTTATGGTTAGAGGAGATGATGTCTTTAGGTAGGGTTATGGTTAGAAGGAGATGATGTCTTTAGGTAGGGTTATGGTTAGAGGAGATGATGTCTTTAGGTAGGGTTATGGTTAGAGGAGATGATGTCTTTAGGTAGGGTTATGGTTAGAGGGAGATGATGTCTTTAGGTAGAGTTATGGTTAGAGGAGATGATGTCTTTAGGTAGGGTTATGGTTAGAGGAGATGATGTCTTTAGGTAGGGTTATGGTTAGAGGAGATGATGTCTTTAGGTAGGGTTATGGTTAGAGGGAGATGATGTCTTTAGGTAGGGTTATGGTTAGAGGGAGATGATGTCTTTAGGTAGGGTTATGGTTAGAGGGAGATGATGTCTTTAGGTAGGGTTATGGTTAGAAGGAGATGATGTCTTTAGGTAGGGTTATGGTTAGAGGAGATGATGTCTTTAGGTAGGGTTATGGTTAGAGGAGATGATGTCTTTAGGTAGGGTTATGGTTAGAGGAGATGATGTCTTTAGGTAGGGTTATGGTTAGAGGAGATGATGTCTTTAGGTAGGGTTATGGTTAGAGGAGATGATGTCTTTAGGTAGGGTTATGGTTAGAGGAGATGATGTCTTTAGGTAGGGTTATGGTTAGAGGAGATGATGTCTTTAGGTAGGGTTATGGTTAGAGGAGATGATGTCTTTAGGTAGGGTTATGGTTAGAGGAGATGATGTCTTTAGGTAGGGTTATGGTTAGAGGGAGATGATGTCTTTAGGTAGGGTTATGGTTAGAGGGAGATGATGTCTTTAGGTAGGGTTATGGTTAGAGGAGATGATGTCTTTAGGTAGGGTTATGGTTAGAGGAGATGATGTCTTTAGGTAGGGTTATGGTTAGAGGGAGATGATGTCTTTAGGTAGGGTTATGGTTAGAGGGAGATGATGTCTTTAGGTAGGGTTATGGTTAGAGGGGAGATGATGTCTTTAGGTAGGGTTATGGTTAGAGGGAGATGATGTCTTTAGGTAGGGTTATGGTTAGAGGAGATGATGTCTTTAGGTAGGGTTATGATTAGAGGAGATGATGTCTTTAGGTAGAGTTATGGTTAGAGGAGATGATGTCTTTAGGTAGGGTTATGGTTAGAGGAGATGATGTCTTTAGGTAGGGTTATGGTTAGAGGGAGATGATGTCTTTAGGTAGGGTTATGGTTAGAGGGAGATGATGTCTTTAGGTAGGGTTATGGTTAGAGGGAGATGATGTCTTTAGGTAGGGTTATGGTTAGAGGATATGATGTCTTTAGGTAGGGTTATGGTTAGAGGAGATGATGTCTTTAGGTAGGGTTATGGTTAGAGGATATGATGTCTTTAGGTAGGGTTATGGTTAGAGGAGATGATGTCTTTAGGTAGGGTTATGGTTAGAGGAGATGATGTCTTTAGGTAGGGTTATGGTTAGAGGGAGATGATGTCTTTAGGTAGGGTTATGGTAAGAGGATATGATGTCTTTAGGTAGGGTTATGGTAAGAGGATATGATGTCTTTAGGTAGGGTTATGGTAAGAGGATATGATGTCTTTAGGTAGGGTTATGGTAAGAGGATATGATGTCTTTAGGTAGGGTTATGGTTAGAGGAGATTATGTCTTTAGGTAGGGTTATGGTTAGAGGAGATGATGTCTTTAGGTAGGGTTATGGTTAGAGGAGATGATGTCTTTAGGTAGGGTTATGGTTAGAGGAGATGATGTCTTTAGGTAGGGTTATGGTTAGAGGAGATGATGTCTTTAGGTAGGGTTATGGTTAGAGGAGATGATGTCTTTAGGTAGGGTTATGGTTAGAGGAGATGATGTCTTTAGGTAGGGTTATGGTTAGAGGAGATGATGTCTTTAGGTAGGGTTATGGTTAGAGGGAGATGATGTCTTTAGGTAGGGTTATGGTTAGAGGAGATGATGTCTTTAGGTAGGGTTATGGTTAGAGGGAGATGATGTCTTTAGGTAGGGTTATGGTTAGAGGGAGATGATGTCTTTAGGTAGGGTTATGGTTAGAGGAGATGATGTCTTTAGGTAGGGTTATGGTTAGAGGGAGATGATGTCTTTAGGTAGGGTTATGGTTAGAGGGAGATGATGTCTTTAGGTAGGGTTATGGTTAGAGGAGATGATGTCTTTAGGTAGGGTTATGGTTAGAGGAGATGATGTCTTTAGGTAGGGTTATGGTTAGAGGAGATGATGTCTTTAGGTAGGGTTATGGTTAGAGGAGATGATGTCTTTAGGTAGGGTTATGGTTAGAGGAGATGATGTCTTTAGGTAGGGTTATGGTTAGAGGAGATGATGTCTTTAGGTAGGGTTATGGTTAGAGGAGATGATGTCTTTAGGTAGGGTTATGATTAGAGGAGATGATGTCTTTAGGTAGGGTTATGGTTAGAGGAGATGATGTCTTTAGGTAGGGTTATGGTTAGAGGAGATGCTGTCTTTAGGTAGGGTTATGGTTAGAGGGAGATGATGTCTTTAGGTAGGGTTATGGTTAGAGGAGATGATGTCTTTAGGTAGGGTTATGGTTAGAGGGAGATGATGTCTTTAGGTAGGGTTATGGTTAGAGGGAGATGATGTCTTTAGGTAGGGTTATGGTTAGAGGGAGATGATGTCTTTAGGTAGGGTTATGGTTAGAGGGAGATGATGTCTTTAGGTAGGGTTATGGTTAGAGGATATGATGTCTTTAGGTAGGGTTATGGTTAGAGGGAGATGATGTCTTTAGGTAGGGTTATGGTTAGAGGATATGATGTCTTTAGGTAGGGTTATGGTTAGAGGAGATGATGTCTTTAGGTAGGGTTATGGTTAGAGGAGATGATGTCTTTAGGTAGGGTTATGGTTAGAGGGAGATGATGTCTTTAGGTAGGGTTATGGTAAGAGGATATGATGTCTTTAGGTAGGGTTATGGTAAGAGGATATGATGTCTTTAGGTAGGGTTATGGTAAGAGGATATGATGTCTTTAGGTAGGGTTATGGTAAGAGGATATGAGTGTCTTTAGGTAGGGTTATGGTTAGAGGAGATTATGTCTTTAGGTAGGGTTATGGTTAGAGGAGATGATGTCTTTAGGTAGGGTTATGGTTAGAGGGAGATGATGTCTTTAGGTAGGGTTATGGTTAGAGGAGATGATGTCTTTAGGTAGGGTTATGGTTAGAGGAGATGATGTCTTTAGGTAGGGTTATGGTTAGAGGAGATGATGTCTTTAGGTAGGGTTATGGTTAGAGGAGATGATGTCTTTAGGTAGGGTTATGGTTAGAGGGAGATGATGTCTTTAGGTAGGGTTATGGTTAGAGGAGATGATGTCTTTAGGTAGGGTTATGGTTAGAGGAGATGATGTCTTTAGGTAGGGTTATGGTTAGAGGGGAGATGATGTCTTTAGGTAGGGTTATGGTTAGAGGGAGATGATGTCTTTAGGTAGGGTTATGGTTAGAGGGAGATGATGTCTTTAGGTAGGGTTATGGTTAGAGGGAATGATGTCTTTAGGTAGGGTTATGGTTAGAGGAGATGATGTCTTTAGGTAGGGTTATGGTTAGAGGAGATGATGTCTTTAGGGTAGGGTTATGGTTAGAGGAGATGATGTCTTTAGGTAGGGTTATGGTTAGAGGAGATGATGTCTTTAGGTAGGGTTATGGTTAGAGGAGATGATGTCTTTAGGTAGGGTTATGGTTAGAGAGATGATGTCTTTAGGTAGGGTTATAGTTAGAGGAGATGATGTCTTTAGGTAGGGTTATGGTTAGAGGGAGATGATGTCTTTAGGTAGGGTTATGGTTAGAGGAGATGATGTCTTTAGGTAGGGTTATGGTTAGAGGGAGATGATGTCTTTAGGTAGGGTTATGGTTAGAGGAGATGATGTCTTTAGGTAGGGTTATGGTTAGAGGGGAGATGATGTCTTTAGGTAGGGTTATGGTTAGAGGGAGATGATGTCTTTAGGTAGGGTTATGGTTAGAGGAGATGATGTCTTTAGGTAGGGTTATGGTTAGAGGGAGATGATGTCTTTAGGTAGGGTTATGGTTAGAGGATATGATGTCTTTAGGTAGGGTTATGGTTAGAGGGAGATGATGTCTTTAGGTAGGGTTATGGTTAGAGGAGATGCTGTCTTTAGGTAGGGTTATGGTTAGAGGAGATGATGTCTTTAGGTAGGGTTATGGTTAGAGGAGATGCTGTCTTTAGGTAGGGTTATGGTTAGAGGATATGATGTCTTTAGGTAGGGTTATGGTTAGAGGGAGATGATGTCTTTAGGTAGGGTTATGGTTAGAGGAGATGATGTCTTTAGGTAGGGTTATGGTTAGAGGGAGATGATGTCTTTAGGTAGGGTTATGGTTAGAGGAGATGATGTCTTTAGGTAGGGTTATGGTTAGAGGAGATGATGTCTTTAGGTAGGGTTATGGTTAG